>NW_007733349.1:144851-164321 GCF_000696425.1 Galeopterus variegatus | reverse complement strand
TACCCAAGTTGTTTGTATTAATAGTTTGTTTCTTTTAATTGCTGAGTAGTACTCCATAGTATGGATGTACTAGCTTTCTTTCTTTTTTTTTTAAAACTTTTTCACCTATTGAAGAAAATCAGGCTAATTCCAGTTTTTGCCTATTACTAATAAAGTTGCTGTCAACATTAATGTATTTGTGTATAGGTTTTTACAAGAACATAAGTTCTCATTTTTCTGCAATAAATGACCAGGAGTGCAATTGCTGGGTCATGTGGTAATTGCATGTTTAGTTTTGTAAGAAGCTACCAAACTGTTTTTCAAAGTGGCCTTACCATTTTACATCCCACCAGCAATGTGTGAGTGATCCAGTTTCTCTGCGTCCCTGGCAGCATTTGGTGGTGTCACTTTTTTATTTTAACCATTTAAAAGTTAAATACTCGTAGCTTAGCATGTTTTTTAGAAAATCACAAGTAATAATATCTTGATCACTCTTGTAGGAACTCATTGTTTTAAAATTAATCTTGTATTTTTAACCCAGCATGAGTCTTTCTCTGCACTTCAGCAGGTTCCATTTGTCCTTCACTTGCAGAGGCAGGTTCAATGTAAATGTGCAAGTTTTGTTACCTAGAGCTTATGAATCTTTGCTGAAACAGTACTGAGGCATGATTTTTAGAAATTCCCTTAAATTACTTCTTTAGTTTTAATCTTTTAAAATTTTATTATTACAAATTTTTGGCATGAGATAAAGATGATAGTTACCATTTATCGTGCATTTGTTATGGGTCAGGTCTTCTTTGTAAGTGCCTCATGCATAATTTTTTTACCCTTAAAAATTCCACTTTTGTAGTTTATAGTGGTTGGAGTTATTTGGAATATAGTGTCTGTGTGGACCTGGGCTAACAACAGACACCTAGTACTTCACTGTGTGTGTTGCAAGTGGTGTCCCTCCTGCTTTATTTCACAGATGATTTATTTTCACTAACTTGGGAAAACTGTGGTAATGTCTTATGTTTACTTCATGTGAGTAAACCATAGTTTATGTGCAATTAAGAGTGGAATCTGTAAAGTGGAGGGTGTGGTCCCAATGACTAGGGTGTGATAAGCATGATTTTTCAGGTTCCCTTGTTTTACATTTTCTAGAAGAATATTTTTCTTATCAAATTAAAATACCTGTTTATAATTATTACAAATAAGTTATACGTCTCTCTATTCCCCTCTGTTTCCCTTGTTTTTATCTACTGGCCAGCTTTCAAGTGATGTGTTTGTTTTTATTTTGTATATTAACCGAGGATTGTAGGGCAGGCCAATGCAGAGCTTAATATTACTCTACCAGAAGAGGTGACAGTTAAAGGATTTGAACCTCTAATTCAGTTTGCCTACACTGCTAAACTGATTTTAAATAAAGACAATGTGGATGAAGTGTGCAAGTGTGTGGAATTTTTAAGTGTACATAATATTGAGGAATCTTGCTTTCAGTTTCTCAAATTTAAGTTTTTGGACTCCACTGCAGACCAGCAGGAATGCCCAAGAAAAAAATGCTTCTCCTCACACTGTCAGAAAACAGACCTTAAGTTTTCACTTTTGGACCAGAGGGATCTAGAAATTGATGAAGTGGAGGAGTTTCTGGAAAATAAAAATGTTCAGACTCCTCAATGTAAATGGTATTAACCATACCAAGCTTGGTCTGTGTACAAAAGTTTGTACTTGCTAACTGCTTTCTGTAAAATATTACTAAAATTTTAGTAATAGTAAGGGCCTGTTCTTTTTTCGAAAATTTTTATCTTTTTAATATGATTTTGTTTAGTTCTCAAATGTTGTTTTCTTTTTTTTAGTTGCAATTTGCACTTTTTTAAAATACAAATTATTTTTCTATTTTACCCATTGCATTTTACTCCTTTCTTATGTTTTATTTTATTTATTTTTATTGTAGTAAGAACACTAAACATGAGATCTACCCTTGTAACAAATTTCTAAGTGCACGATATGGTGGTGTTAACTACAGATACAGTCTTGTCCAGCAGATCTCTAGAACTTACTCATCTTGTGTAACTGAAACTTTACCCATTGAACAGCAATTCCCCCTTTTCCCCTGTCCCACTTCTCTGCCTCTGGCAGCCCCTATTCTAGTCTATGTTTCTGTGAATTTGACTATTTAAGATACCTTATATAAGTGGGATCTTGTAGGATTTGCTCTTCTGTCTGGCTTATTTTACTTAGCGTAAGGACCTCCAAATCTATCCATATTGTAGCAAATGACAGGATTTCCTTCATTTATGGTTGACTAGGATTTTATCATAACAGTGTTAGCAGAAAAGCCTTTGTCAGGTCCAGATGTTGCAGAAGAGAAAACGTTTGGTGAAAGTCAAGATTTACATTTGAAATCTGACTCGGGCCCCAGAGAAGATAGTAGCCTTGCATCTAGCGATCGGAGTAGTGTGGAACGAGAAGTGGCAGAACACCTAGCAAAAGGCTTCTGGAGTGACATTTGCAGCACAGACTCTCCTTGCCAAATGCAGCTGTCACCTGCTGTGGCCAAAGATGGCTCTGAACAGATCTACTCACAGAAGGGGTCTGAGTGTCCCTGGTTCGGTATCAGGATCAGCAGAGCCCAGAACCAGGTCAGAGGACTTTTACGACATTAAGTTCTGTCAACTGCCCTTTCATAAGTACTCTGAGTACTGAAGGCTGTTCAAGCAATTTGGAAATTGGAAACGATGATTATGTTTCAGAACCCCAGCAAGAACCTTGTCCATATGCTTGTGTGATTAGCTTGGGAGATGACTCTGAGACAGACACAGAAGGAGACAGTGAATCATGTTCAGCCAGAGAACAAGAATGTGAGGTGAGCAGGAGTATGTTCTTAATTCATTATTTTAACACCGATTAACTGCGATTTACTCTGGGTCAGCTCCTGTTGCACCAGTAGGGATATGAGCAGGCTCTGGGAGGGAGGAAGAAACTCATACACAGGTAATTGTAGGATCATGTGGTAAATACCAAAAGAATGAGATGAAGTTTGAAGGACTTCTGTGTTTGTGTGTTTCAAGTAGGTGTATTTGTATTAACCATGGAGTAGATTCACACATTGGCTGTTTAACTGTTATATCAAATGCCAGGTTCCAAGAGGAGAAAGAATGATGATTCTATGATCATTACATGATAGCTCCTAGAAAAATGCAGCATATACTCAGTCTTGTTCATTGTCACGTGGATCTCTAGACCTGGGACTAGTCACTGAGCATAGATTTGACAGTAACTAGTTGTAGTAATGTGGCTTCTACTTGTCTTGGACGTAGTTTTTCATGGCCATTGATTTTTGTTTTGTTTTCCCTTCGCCACTTTAGCTATTAGTTTAATGAATGCTTTAATAATTTAGCATGAATTATATGTAGCTGATGTGGCTTCTACTTGTCTTGGACGTAGTTTTTCATGGCCATTGATTTTTGTTTTGTTTTCCCTTAGCCACTTTAGCTATTAGTTTAATGAATGCTTTAATAATTTAGCATGAATTATATGTAGCTGATGTGGTATTAACCATACCAAGCTTGGTCTGTGTACAAAAGTTTGTACTTGCTAACTGCTTTCTGTAAAATATTACTAAAATTTTAGTAATAGTAAGGGCCTGTTCTTTTTTCGAAAATTTTTATCTTTTTAATATGATTTTGTTTAGTTCTCAAATGTTGTTTTCTTTTTTTTAGTTGCAATTTGCACTTTTTTAAAATACAAATTATTTTTCTATTTTACCCATTGCATTTTACTCCTTTCTTATGTTTTATTTTATTTATTTTTATTGTAGTAAGAACACTAAACATGAGATCTACCCTTGTAACAAATTTCTAAGTGCACGATATGGTGGTGTTAACTACAGATACAGTCTTGTCCAGCAGATCTCTAGAACTTACTCATCTTGTGTAACTGAAACTTTACCCATTGAACAGCAATTCCCCCTTTTCCCCTGTCCCACTTCTCTGCCTCTGGCAGCCCCTATTCTAGTCTATGTTTCTGTGAATTTGACTATTTAAGATACCTTATATAAGTGGGATCTTGTAGGATTTGCTCTTCTGTCTGGCTTATTTTACTTAGCGTAAGGACCTCCAAATCTATCCATATTGTAGCAAATGACAGGATTTCCTTCATTTATGGTTGACTAGGATTTTATCATATACACACACCACCTTTATCCACTCATTTGTCCATGGACATTTAGTTTGTTTCCATATCTTGGCTATTGTGAAAAATGCTGCAATGAACATAGGAGTTTAGATATCTCTTAAGATCCTGATTTCAGTTCTCTTAGATAAATGCCTAGGAGTGAGATTCCTGGATCCTATGTTAGTTACATTTTTAATTTTCTGAGGACTCTCTGTACTGTCTTCTATAGCACCTGCACCGTTTTCCCACCAACAGTGTACAAAGGTTCCAATTTTTCTACATTCCATTCTTTAGCATTTTCTTTGGTTTTGTAGCTGTTAGACAAAATGCTTGAAAGAAGCTTTTCTTCCCTCCCCTGGGGCTTTTGAAGGAGGTGGATTGATGATTTAATTTAACAATTAATATGTATGCATGGGTTATATCTATAGATTTTTGTTACATTTATAAACACAGAATTTAGAATTACTATGAAAAGAATGTTAAAAATAAAACATTTAAAAAAATTTAGAACATATTTTATAATTAATTTCTGTAAGCTTGAAAGGCAAGCTAAATAGGTTGCCGGACTGACCAGTGTTCCATTTGTGTTTTTAAAAAAATTTTGTCCTTTCTCTAAACTTAAGTATGTTGGAAATGACTTTAAAATATTCATAAGGTTTTTCTAACCTTTTCTATATCGGCAAGTGAAATGTGTAGCTTTTAAAATAAGTTATGTGAAGCTACCGTTTTCTTGACAGAAAAATAGGTTTTCTGAAATGCTTTATAAATTACTAGCATAATCATACCAATATTAAGTCAGTGCTACATAGACATTTTCAAAGAATAAAATTTTATTGTGGGGTTGAGCAAAAACATATTAAAAACACTTTAGAAAGAGGCTTACAGGTACTAGTGGAGTATTAACTTGCAATAGTAAAATAAATTTTATCTTTCCATTTTAAGTATGTTAGTATTTATGTTAATATTTTTGATTTGCTGAAAGTATCTGCTTCTTGATTTATTTGTCTTCTGCACTCCAGAATAGATTAGAAATATCAATTAAATGATCAGTTTTGGTTATAATAGATTATATAGAAGTTGTGAGTCAAGGCCTATTTTTTGAACATCTAAATGAAGTTCTTTGAAAGACCTAGATGTATATCTTTGTCCTCCTAGATTTAATTGTAACTATAAAATACAATAGAAGCTACTAATGTTTATTTCACATTCCAGGTAAAACTGCCATTTAATGCCCAACGAATAATTTCACTTTCTAGAAATGATTTTCAATCTTTGTTGAAAATGCATAAGCTGACTCCAGAACAACTGGATTGTATCCATGATATTCGAAGAAGAAGTAAAAACAGAATTGCTGCGCAGCGCTGTCGCAAGAGAAAACTTGATTGTATCCAGAATCTTGAATCAGAAATTGAGAAACTGGTAAGTGGACAAGCTGCTTCTTGTTACGATTTTAATTCCACCACTTTCTTCTTTGTAGAGGACATAGCTATTTGAATTCCTAGACCAGATATAATGCTCAATTATGTATTAATTTTTAAATACATCAATTATGAAAAATTATGTGGCATTTTCAGAAAGATAAGGAAATAAAAAATAGGGTTTTCATAGACTATTTTACTTATGTAAATATTCTATATTTTTAGCATGATATACTATGATATGTAACTTGAGAATTATTTCTGGGTGCTTTTTTAAAAAATAAATCATTTACAAATTAACGATGATTTTACTATCTAATTCTTCGTGGTTGAATAAAGATAAAAGAAATTATAAATCACTTAAATTTCTTCATGACATGTTTGGTGTCTGTAAAAGCTAATGTTCCAGTTGTTTAAATGAACTATAGACCTGAATAACTTGTTTTAGTTGATACCCAAAATGAACAGACTAACCAGGCTCTTTCATCTAAGGGAAGAAATTCTGATATGATATGGTGATGAGAATAGAAAATTTTAAGATCTGATGAGATCCTAAGTGAGAAGAGTGACTGCTTATTGAGTCTTATTTTCTATTCCAGCATCAAAATACAAATTAACCGAAAAATGGATTATTTTGCTCTGTTTCAAAAGGTCAACTATGATAGTACAGCCAGCTAAGGGGGAAAATATGGTTAAAGACAGTAGGCAAATAACCTAGAAGTAGTAAAAATATTCCTTAAATAAGCAGTTGGGTGTCCTTGTTAATTATTGGTGAAAGCATAAAGTTGTGATTGTAGCAAGTCTTCAAACGTGAACATTCTAGGTATGAATGGCAATTAAACAGCAACAATTTAGAAAAATAATCCAATCTTTATAAACCTTCAAGAAAAGTTGAAAATAAAAATTTATTGTTTATATGTTGTGCATATACTTTATTTATGTAAAAAGACCAAGTGTAAATATATAAAAGGATGAAGGAGATACCAGATGTTTTACTGATTGAGGCATGAGTGATATTAAAAAAGCCGATATGATATTGATGAGTAATTAAAAGTTGTTAGGACCAAAGAGGAAGAGTTACAAATTCAGTAATATAAGGGTACTTCAAAAAATTCATGGAAAAATAGAATTGAAAGATAATGTGAATCTTTCCATGAACTTTTTGAAGTTCCCTCATACTTACCCAGTTTTTTTGGAGCATGTATCAGTCATACCTTTAAGCACTAGTATTCTTTTTTATTATCCAACTTTGGATTAAACAATTACTTGTCTTCAGACAGACTATATAGCATTTTGAGCTTTAGCTATTGTTCTGTACTGTAATACAGAGATCTTTTTATATGGAAGTCTACAGAAAATTGTACTATTAGAATGCTTAGTTCTGCTTCTTATAGTGCTCTTTCCCCTCAACTAATTGTCATTTATAGCTACAAGTAGGAGTTATCCAGTCTTCTTACTCTCCTAAAAATAAAAATAAAAACAAAACAAAACAAGACTGATGAAGTTTGTTTCATCAGTAACTTTATTTTACAAGTGGATACTAAGCAAATATGTTTGAGAGTAGCTTTTACCCTTTAGTGCTTTATTTCCTGGCTCAAAGGTCTTATTTATGTTTTTTGATTGAAGTCAGACATTGGATTGCTGTATAATTGATATTTTTACTAAATTTCAGATAAATAGGATGAAGAGGGCTTGCTACTTTCTTTGGGCTTTCTGCTCCGTCTGCCTTTGCTTTAATAGAAAGAGGTGGGAGATACAATAGTTAAAAGTGTGGAATTCTGACTCAGACACTTAGTAACTTTTGGGAAGGCTATTTAATTTCTCTGTGCCTCAGGCTTCTCATCTCAACTAAAATGGGATAATATTATTTCCTACTTTATAGAGTAGGTACTCATTTTTGAGAATTAAATGAGTTAATGCATCTGAAAAACTTAGAACAGTGCCTGGAACATAATAAGCACTCAAGAAATATTATGCACTTATTGTTATTATTATTGCTATGTTATTATTGATCAGTTTTCAGTTTTCTCTTTCTTGACATCCTTCCTAATTTCTACCCCAAAATAGTAAACTCTGGGGTTGTACCTCACTCTTAACATTGCCTCTCTCGTCATAGTAAAGTTCCTTTCAGATAGTCAGTGGATTAACTACTGGTTAATTGCTAATACAAAGTAATATTTGGTTTCTCAGCAGTTTTTATGAAATCAAAAATCAGAGTGGTCAGTATCCTGTTTACCTTTTGTATCAATCTGGACTCTGGCTTTGTGAAACAGACTCTTGAATGAAGAATAGATGAATGAATTTTTTGTAAGGAGATAGATGTGTCTTACTTAGAAGATGGAGAATGGAGCCAGGCCTCGTAAATAGCACCGAACAAGGAAGCAGAAGAGTGCTAGGAACCTAGGGAAGACTCTTCTCTCTCAGTTCATCTCTGTACCTGCTTCACCCTTCATCCACAGAAGGGCTGTGTGTGCTGGTGAGTGCATATTGGGAGAGGGGCTGCTGCACAGTGCCTGAACACTTCCACTTGCCCATGGAGGCTAGATAGACTACAGTTTTAGTCAGTTCTGAATTCCCAAGCAGGAGAGCATCTAGTTGGCTAATTAATTAGGCTCAAGTGTCCTCTTCTGTGACTTGAGAGCAGGGACAAAATAGCAGAAGAGCCAATAGTCCTCCTTTCTGGGCAGGCAGAGCAGATAGCCTGACAGGGGTCTGTTGTATCCAGATAGGGGCAAGTCTGAGCTCAATTCAGTCTCTTCCAAAATCCCCTCAGAGAAGTTGTTATGTTGGAGTTTACACATCAGAGAGACTTGCTCTGTGTTGCCGGTTCCTGGAACTCTCAGTCCTTCACACTACTGTCGGTTCTTGTGATTTATACAAACTCCAGTTGCAGATGTAAGGGCCACATTACAAATTTCAGTCCTGCCACAGACATCTTGCTCAGACAAAAATAAGCAGAAAATGTGCTACTTATTAGCTAATAAGAAAGCTGGTCCTTCTCCCAGGAGTAAAATAATTTGATGTTTAATGTATTATGTTATGGAGTCTACTTGGATCCTGGTTATTGGGTGATGTTATGGGTGTTGTGTTTTGTAAAAGAGAGAAGAACCAAGAGGAGTTACAGCTACAGGTTTGTACCTAGTAGCATGGAAAGTTGAGAATACAGAAGGTTGTGAACAGATGTTCTTTTTCTTTTTTTTCTAAATTGAGATGTTACTTTTGGAAGCATAGCCAGTAGATGAGCAGTGTCTCTACTCTTTATAGTCTGGGTGGGATTTTAGTAAACCTATTTAAGGGAAATTACTTGTTTCATAGTTGAACAGCCATTTGCATATAGTTAATGCCTGATTGGATTAAACATATAAATAAGTTCACAGAATTTATTGCACTGCTGTGGGTAATATTCAGGCAGAGGGCCCCTTATTTTAGAAAACTTTGGTCTGTGGCTATTGGTTGTTTTCCTAGAGAGAAATCTTATAACTTTTCACAGTTGGTCTAAAGAGTAGTATAATAGCATAATAGACTGCAGATGAATCAGTGCATGAAAAAAGTGTTTTGATAACAATAGAATAATCATTCTAAAATATTTTCAGGTTGGTCAGTAGTATGTCATGTATAAGGGACACTTTTGTAGTCTGTGTGCTGGAAGAGTCAAGAGAGAGATGTTAGTTTGCATTCAATAAACTATATTTCTCAACAAGAAGTTCTGTCGAGTCTAATAGAAACTTTGAAGGAAGGAAAAGGTGTGTATTTAGTTGGTGGATAAATTGATGGTATTGATGATAACATTTATTTTGAAGTTTTTAGTATGTTAAGGGTTAGGCATTAATTAATTATTGCTTTTACTATCAGGATTGAATACGCATTATATACAAACCAAGAACGTGAGTTTTTAAACTAATAAATATAAGGTCTTTGAAACAAGTTGAAGAGTCATTCAATATTGATGATAACATTTATTTTGAAGTTTTTAGTATGTTAAGGGTTAGGCATTAATTAATTAATTATTGCTTTTACTGTCAGGATTGAATACGCATTATATACAAACCAAGAACGTGAGTTTTTAAACTAATAAATATAAGGTCTTTGAACCAAGTTGAAGAGTCATTCAGACAAACCAAGAACGTGAGTTTTTAAACTAATAAATATAAGGTCTTTGAAACAAGTTGAAGAGTCATTCAACTTCTGTTAATGTGTTGGTTTATGAGGCTCTTGTCTATATCTGATTGTTTACAAAGTCCAGTTTTATTCTTTTCTGGAAGATTAATTCAGAAGTTAGAAAATGCACACCTCTGATAACCATTTTGACCTTAAAAAAGGTAACACTGAAATGAAGGGAACTCTGCTTTTTAAAGAAAAAAAATTATATCACCAAAATGTATTTCTCTTAGAAACTATCAAATATTGTTGACTGATATCAACTTATAAGTGATCAGAAATCAGAATATTCCCAGAGCACTTGAGCTTAGGGTTGAGGTGTTCAGACACCATTCTGATGGGACAGGAGTGAAACAACCTCATCTGTTCTTAGTGTTCTGCATTTCGTGGTGAAGATTGTATTTTATTAAAAATGAACATGTTCTGTCCACAACCAGTCATATTTTACTGGCTGTTCCATCGAAACACACCCTAATGGCCCTTCTGGAATCTGTCCTCTGTCACTCCGTGATGCCTTTGAGCAGCACTTCTTGAAATGTGGTCTGTGTACCATTGGCAACAGAATTATCTGGGGGTGCCCCTTAAAGATGGACATTACTTAGTCCCATCACAGACCTGTGGGAGGGGCCCAGGAACATGCAATTTATGAAAGTTTCCAAGGTAGACATTGTGTACATTAAACTCACTGCACTAGAGCACAGAGGTCAGATGGAGGCTTTGGAGTCAAATGACCTGGCCACTGGGTAGCTTTTTGTGGCCTGGGGAAATTAACCTACAGTACCATCTCTCATCCATAATATGGGACGAGGAATATCTACCTCAGTGTTGATGCAAGGATCAAATGAGGTTAGGATGGAAAGCTTTACATACTGCCCAGCTCATGTTCAGGGCTAGTCTTTCTCTGAGTATCTGCCAGTCTCTACATGTTAAATGTTGTGCTAGGCATCAGGGAGTCAAAGGTGAATAAGGCATAGTCCTCACTTACAGTCTCATAGGGAGCCAGAGTTATATGTGTGTGTTTTTTGTTGAGCTTCATTTGCCCCTCCCCCCATTCTAAAAGTTTCAAACTTTCAGAAAAGTTAAATGAATGGTACAGTAAATAACTGTATACTCCATGTAGATTCAACAATCATTGATATTTTGCCCCATTTGCTTTATTTCTCTTTCTGTCTGTCCTGATCTCTTTCTTTCTGCCCCTGTGTGTCTGTCTGCCTCTCGCCAGGGCTGTGCCTCCCTACCCTGATCTGGCTGTGTCTGTATGCTGGTTGGTTGGTGGAGCTTTGTGTCTCTCTGTCTCTGTCAGTCATTCTTGTTCTCTTTCTAACCCCACTTGGTTGATCATGGTCTCTCACCCCTTATTCTGACTATCATTCCTGTCCTGCTGTCTTGCAGTCTTTCCCCTCTCTGTCTCTTTTGTTCTCCTTTTATTTTCTGTTTCATTTGAAAGCTACTGTTATGACACTTCATCCTTAAATGCGTAAACATACCTTTTCTAAAAATGTGCTTTCTTATATATGACCAATATCTTTATCACACCTGAAAAAATTTAAATATCCTCAATATTATGTCTAGTCCTAATTCAAATTACCCTGATTTTTTCCAAAATATCTTTTATAGATGCTTTCTTTTTTTTCCAAACTAGGATATAATCATCAAATAATGCATTTGGTTAAACCTTTTTAGTCTCTTAATGTAGAACAAATCCTCCCACCTCCCTGCTATTTTATGACGATAACTTTTTGAAGAGTCCATGCCAGAATTCTTATAAAATGTCCTGCTTTTAATATTTGTCTGTTTCCCCATGGCTTTATTTAACTAATTCCTCCATCACTTTATTTCACATAAACTGGAAATGTTTGAATTGTTTAGACTGAGATAAAACATTCACTGGTATTGTGTCCTTCATGTTGCACCACCCGGGGAGGCACACTGTGGTCAGGGTGTCCCACCTGCATAGGTAGAAGTTGCCCGAGATTTCTTCATTTTCAAAGTTATATTTATTTGCCCTTGTAACTGCTCAGTGATCTGTGAAGTACTACTTAGGCACTTTGTGGGTAACCTTTTCCCCCCAAATCCTACATCCTTTGGTTCTTTTGTTCGTTTGGTTTTTTTTGGTGGCTGGCCAGTACAGGGATCTGAACCCTTGACCTTGGAGTTACCAACACCACACTCTAACCAATGAGCTAACTGGCCAGCCCTCCTTTGGTTTTTAACATAGGCTGATGGCCTTTACAATGGGGATTGTGAAGCAGTGATTTTTCTAATTCTTTTATTTCACTAAAACATGTATATTAGCTGGCATTTCACTTTAAAAAGGATTTTCTTTTCCTTCTCTTTTCCCTTCATCCTACTACTCTGTAGTATCACTGTGGACTCATGGATTAATTTTTTTCTAATTCAATTTGTTAGACTCAATAATAGTCACTAGCTATTTTGATCTTGACATTTTTTTCACACTTGGCCTGGGAGAAGTCCCTTCAGGCCAGCTGCTGTCCTTCTGATAGGACCCCTTTAGAGCACTGTACCATCCAGCACCGGTCACAGGCTCACCTTTTACCTCCCTTGTTCCAAGGTTTGGAATCACTTATTTCTCTAAAACCCTTGGCTTCTTTTAGCAGTTTTAGACTTTGGAAAGCATACACCACTGCTGGAGTGTTACTCCTGGACTCTTTCAGTGGACAGAACTAGGCAATATATGTGTCTGTGTGTGTGTACATCTACCAGGCTTCAGTAAATGTAAGTAAAAAGTGTATTAGAGATCATGAGTTCATGTAGATATTTCCAGTCCAAATTTAGCAGTGTAGAGCTTTTTCCTTGCTTATTTTATGTATTATTTTATCTCTTATCATTTACAGGGAAAATCTTGGCTACAATTATATTAATATATTTACTGTTTGCCTTATCCTAAGATATATATATGTATACAAAATAGTCACAAAATTACAATCAATATTACTGCAATAAGCAGATTGAGTAAAATTTAAGGTTTATTTGTGGTTTTTGTTTTAAAATATATCCCAGAGTATGGAAGTTTTAAAGTTATTTGAAGTAATTCTTTGTGTTATCCATTTGATATTATATGGTTCAAAAGTTAAAACTATGTTTTTAAAGAAGTATACTTTAAAGTCTTGATTCCATCCTCTCCCTATACTCTGTTCATAGCTACTTCCTATAGGTAACCATTTTTATTAGGTTTTGGATTTTTTCCCCTGTGTTTCTTTCCTAGAAACAGATTAATATTTTATGTGTATTCTTGTAATCTTTTCTGTTACATAGAAGTATTTTATATATACTGTATTGTATTTTACTATTTTCACTTAAGAAGTGATTTCTAGGAAATATTTTTCTTAGTTCAGAGAGGTTGCGATTTTTTTTAAAGCTACATAGTAGTCAAATGTGGTTGTAGTACAGCTTATTCATACACTCACTTGGTAGACATTTGGGATGCTGTAATAAACAACTTTGTATACTGTTTTTTCATGTTTAAGGAGATGTATCTTTAGGATGGATTCCTAGATGTGGGATTGTTGAATCAAAGGTGAATACATATGTAATTTTGTTAGATATTAATGAATTCCCCTCCATAGCAATTGTGCCATTTTGCCTTCCCACCAGCAACGTATGTGTGTCTGTCTGCCCACAGCCTCAAGAAAGAGTTGTTGTCAGCTTTGGTTTTTTCCAATCAGATAGTGAGAATTGGTATCTCATGGTAGCTTTTATTTTTATCTTTCTTATAAGTAAAATTGAGCATTTTTGTTCATATTTTTAAGGGCCATTTATAGATTTCTTTGGACTATCTGTTCACAGGTTTTATGTAGTAAGGAACTATAAGTGACTCTTTTTTAGCAGTGAGTACTCTTTACCCTAAAATAAATTGCCACTGTCATCCGGCTTTTTTTGGTGCCAAATTCTTCTATTCCTTAGCCTTGTTGGGTGAGTAATCTTTAGGATTTTTTTAAAAAAAACTTTGTATATTTCAATGAATATTGCACATTAACTGTTCAAAATGTGGATTAAGATGTAAAGTTGTTTTGTTGGCATAAATTGCAGAATGGCACCAGGATGCCAATTTTGTTCATTTTCTTACAGATCTGTGATTAAAGGCACAATACTTCAAACTTATGGTTTATACAGTTGCTTTTATAAGAAAATGGCAGAATGGCACCAGGATGCCAATTTTGTTCATTTTCTTACAGATCTGTGATTAAAGGCACAGTACTTCAAACTTATGGTTTATACAGTTGCTTTTATAAGAAAATGAAAATACGAGGATGCTTCAAAAAGTTCGTGGAAAAATAGAATTAAAAGGTAATCTGGATCTTTCCATGAACTTTTTGAAGTACCATTGTGTATTGTAAAAATAGGTAGCAGATCACTGGTAGTATGTTTGGGAAGTGCCTTTAGTAATGATGTCATGAAGGGATTGAATTACTTTTATTTACTTAACTCTCAGTTATTAAGCTGACTACTATCATAGTAAATTGGTATTTTAAAATTAGAGTGAAGTGGAAACATCAGCTGACTGCCTCATGAAGGGATTGAATTACTTTTATTTACTTAACTCTCAGTTATTAAGCTGACTACTATCACAGTAAATTGGTATTTTAAAATTAGAGTGAAGTGGAAACATCAGCTGACTGCCTGGAAACGTAGCTGTGTAGGAGTTAGCTTAAAGCGCAGAGGAACAGATAGGAGCATTTAGTTTATAGAAATAATTATGATAGAGTTCCAGGGTTGTACCTGTTGCTTTAGGTGTTGTAAAGAAGCAAGCCATCTTTTATGGGATATACTTAAAAAACGATGTCATCCTGTATTTAATGGGGTGAGAGGAGTGAGAATATTTAAAGATGGTATTGATGTTTGTATACTTGTAAAAATGCAGAAGTTATAAAATACTTACAATCTTCATTGGATCTGTAGATTAAGTAGTGGTTCTAATTCCTGGGAGGAAGCTCAAATATCTATTACTTTGCTTAACCATATTTGATTTAAAAGACCAACCAGCAGTTGAAATTTTGTCTATTGCTATTTAGAGCAGAATCATCCCAACTTTGATAGAGGAATCCATGGCTGAATATTGCTGTGACTAAAGAAAGATTATTTCTCACTTTGTTCTGGAAGTTTTGTTTCCATCCTCATTTGGATTGGCTTCTGAGAAGCCATAAAAGAAAGGGTACTGATTGCATTAAACATGTTCCTTCTCTGGACACGTGGTAGTGCAGGTACTGTTCTCGCCTTCTTGGTACCTGCAGACTCATTTTATTGGAAGACAGCAACTGACAGACTTTGCACAAGAGAAAATATACTGGCTGAATATTGATCTTGGTTACATACACGTTCTCTCTCTCATTCTTGACATATCTTTTTTTAAAAAAAGCTGTTGTATAAAAATCTGAACAAATTGGAGGAGAATACTTTGCAGCATAAAAATTTAATACTTTGTGTTCATTGCATATTTTCTCAAAATATTAGATGGCCTTAAAATATTTAAAAACTACCAGTATTTGGACTCACACATAATTTCGTAGTAATACCTTTATATAAAACTGTAACAGTACTTTTGTATAAAGCAAAGTTCTTTTTACCCTTTTAGCTATTTTTGTGCCAGAAAAGAATCTAAAGGATGACAATTATAGTTAGCACTATGAAATAACCCATCTAAATATTAACTGGCATCCTCAACTCTCCAGAACCTGCTACCGAGCAGAAAGCAAGCAGAACAGACTTCTGATTTGCCATCAGAATTGTCAGAAATTTCACAAGAGAAATCTTTGACCTTCTGTCAACATTTATTTACTCTTATGTTATAAACAGCTTAATTATTTGGTTTCCTAACTTTAGAAGCAATAAAATGGTGGAACAGGAAGGATGAGTTAGGACAATGATAGAAAAAAACTTGCTGTCACTAGCAATAAGTGATGTGGACAGAGAGGCAGGAACCAGGAAAACTTCTGAAAAGATTTTATGGTTAAAATTATAATAATAACAAAAATAACAACAAACACAAAGTCATCCCCCAAATTCTTCACAGTTCAGTAACTCACCTACTACTTTTCTGTTTCTGGGCATGTTAAACTCTTAGCCCCACCCTTAAAATGGGTTTAATATTACTTAAATCAACAGAATCATTATGTGGATTATATTGCTGAGATTGCATATTTGAAAACATTTAGCACAATATCTGGCATAATGTAACTGCTCACCAAATGTTAGTCATTAGTTTAATCTTATAATGATTTGAATCTCAGTAGTGAAGCTATGTTCATTGTACTTATATTTTCTGTTGTTGTATTCCATCCAAAATGTCAAGCTTACCTGCTTATCTGCAGTCTGCATATTCAGAAAGCTCTGAAAATTGTGTGAATTTATCACAAACTTTTTTGGCCCCAAACAGACCCAAATTGACATCAGACTATAGAGAGTCTTTATCCTACTTTGTGCATTATTTGCTGTTTCAGTGTTTTACTTAGAAATGTAAAGATGTTTGGTAATGGGGTGCTGCCTCAGACCTGCTAGAGGAATTATGTGTGCACCCATGTTATCTTTATAAAATCTGAAAAATTCTGAATTCCAAGATACTTGTGGCCCTGAGAGTTTTGGATGAGAGATTATGGATCTTCGGTATTTAATATATATTTGAATTGAATTGAAAGGAAAAATTTCATGTGATGTTATTTAATGAGAAGACATTGTAGATATTGAATGTTTGATCATCTTAGAAATGTTGATTGAGCTAATTAACACAAGTCATTGTGTTCTCTTTCACAGCAAAATGAAAAGGAAAACTTGTTGAAGGAAAGAGATCACATTTTGTCAACTCTGGGTGAGACAAAGCAGAACCTAACTGGACTTTGCCAGCAAGTCTGTAAAGAAGCAGCTCTAAGTCAAGAACAAATACAGATACTTGCCAAGTACTCAGCCGCAGATTGCCCACTTTCCTTTTTAATTGCTGAAAAAGGAAAAACTACTCCTGATGGTGAGCTTGCATTATCATCAATTTTTAATTCATCTGACGGGCCTCCCAGTGCAAGAGGAAACAGTGAGTGCAGCTATGTGCGGGGGCAGGAATCACAGCAGACCCCCACAGCCGCCTCTGAGCAAGGTGGACTTGTGGAACAGTGTCGTCAGAGTGGCGGGATCTCAGATTTCTGTCAGCAGATGACCGATAAGTGTACTACTGATGAGTAAACGTGCATTCACTTCTTCAAGCCACCTAATTCTCTTCTGAAGTTTTGGCAGTCTTGAAAGCCTAATACAGCCATCTGTTGCTTAACAATATTGTTTTTTCCCTGTTAGTTTGCTCTTAAAGGAATTTCTCTTAAGTCAACCCTAATTTTTCCTTGAGTCCACAAGAGACACAGAAGTGATTTGCCTCCTGGATACTGAAAAATCACATGCGAAAATGTAGTAAGACTTTAAAACTCAGGTTTTAAAGACTAATAACTATTGGTAATAACTCTTTCCAGTATTCAAAGTAAATATGAGAGTAAAAACTGCAGCGTACCGAACAGTAGTTTAACAGCTTGAAATATCTGCAGATAGTTCCTACTAAATAAGTGGCCTGCAGGAGTTTAATAATCTGACCTTGTTGTAATATACTGGTTTAAAAGAAAATTTCTCCCCAAGCAATGCTAATAGTTTTATTCTACGCAGAAGTAGGGTGTCAGCTACTTGGAATATTTGTGTAGAGCTGCAGTGTGAAAAATAAATCATCTTTCCTGAATCTTAGAGCTTTGCTCTTTTGCTCCTTCTAAAATGATTGGACTTCATTTTGACTCCTAAGCTAAACTAGGAAGATTTAGTAAACGGACAGGTGGTTGGCCTAAGGTGAGGTCTTCTGACCTTCCTCAATATTGACTGTAGAAATTGTGGCTACATAAACAGTAAATAAGTGTCATTTTCCATTTTTGTATTTTTCTTCTTCAGTCTCTATGACATCTGGGCCCATCATGAACTTTCTGTTTCTTGACGTTCTTGTCCCTTTGGAAGAAGAAATAGGACACAAGATAAAGTGGCCTGAGTGAATGCTCTGTCAGGATTATCTTAGGCTTCCTAGAATGAGTGAGAGCTCACCAACATACAAGGCTGTTCACTTTCCACCATGGGTCACCAATGCCAGACAACCAGATACTGGGGGGAAGAAAATTGCCTATGTTTACCAGGAGTGTAGTTCATTTATCATCCTACTTTTGAAGTCCTACGGTTTACTTGTAAAAAGCATTATTGTAGATAAAAATGTATCTGCAGCAACTCTGCAGGTTTGTGAAAGAGGGTGAAACTAGATCTTGTTCTGTTGTGAGTTTGCATTTGGAAACCAGGTTTAATCCTTGCTCTCTTCCCCAAATCTGGTGTGGTATAAAGGCACACAAGTCATTTTGACTTAGGCATTTTAAAAATCAGTCTTTGTGTTTATTTGATCCTGTTATAAAATGTTTTTATAATATCATGACCTATTCCATAACATTTTGCAGTGGTCCTTAGGCATTCTGGAATTACAGACTTGTTTGAGAGTCTCATGAAAGCTATGGACCTTCTCAGCAATTAAAAAAACTTACATATATTCACATTCACAGAAACATTTGCAGAAGCCAGTTTTAAAGGGTACATAGGAGTAGTTTATAGTGTTTGAAATAGAAAGTTCTTCATTTCACTACAGTCAGACACCGAGAGACTCTTATAGACTGCATCTGGAGTCTGATGAAGGGCCTGTGTAGCTCGTGTGGGAGACAGCCACCTCTTATGTATGAACAAGTCTGAGACCTTTGCCATGAGAGTATGTGGGGACCAGTCTTAATGTTTCATAGTAATTTGTCAAACGTTACCGTTTTTGATCAGGGCGTGGGGGGAGGATATTGCCAGTTTATTTTTCAGTGGTATGTGAGTTATTTCTGTTATTGACTTAGTTTTAAGAGAAAACTAGCTGGGCTTGTTTATTTTCTAGAGGATTTCATAAGTACTCAAAAATTTGTCAGGGAGAATGGTAATTCTATGATAATGCATCCCATGCTACAAATGAATTTGTGCGTGTGTAGGTGTATCTGTATATATCATCCCATGTAGCTATTTCTTGGAGACATGTAATTTTAAATTTGAACTTTACAATATAAAATAATACAAAAACTTTTCTGGTTTACAAAATGTAAAATCTTATACAAGCCAATGGAATCCTTGATTTCCTACCTCAGTGTACACTCAACTGTTTGTTATATCAGTTTGTGTATGTGCAAATGTCAGTGATCTTTTGCTTTAATTGCCACTGTGTAAATGTTTGCTTTGAAAGGTTGCTTACTATTTTATAATAAAACCTAGGTGTCTCCAGAGTTCAAATATAATTTTTAAGGCACTTGGTTTAAATTTCTCTCTACCTATAAAAAAAATTAGCATTAAGGATTATTTTAATGTCATCTGAATATTGCCAAGTGTGATATTTCTTAAAATTTAGCATTACTTTTAATAGCCAGCATGTAATACAAGTAACTACACTACCTCATAACTACATGATTTTCAAGTTGTAATACAGATGGACAGGTAAAGTTTTTATCTTTGTCTTTTGGCCATAAGGTAGGGAAATTTTCTATATATTGCATAGCATCACACATTTATGTCTATTTTAACATTAACTTCTAAAGAAGTTTTTTCTAAGAAAATTTGTTTCAAGGCAAAAATTTTTTTGAGGCTGCCGAAGACAAATGACAGGATTATGTGTATACAGTGTATGCCTTTTCCTTCATGCAGAATTTTGAAAATGTTGTTTTCAGTT
>NW_007733349.1:127736-144166 GCF_000696425.1 Galeopterus variegatus | reverse complement strand
GTGTTTGGATAGTGATGTAGGGGCTTTTAAGGGGTATTATCTCTATCAGTCATTAATTTTTAAAAACTTATCTGCAGAGTTCACTCTACCATGTTACATTCAATTTCTAACCAGGCCCTTGTAATTTAGCTGGGGTGACTTAGCCATCCACCCGGTCACCCCAGCATACCCTGAGAAGGGCAGAGCCCCTGGAAGAGCAGGAAAATGTGCATTTTACAGGTGTGAAAATCCCAAGACTGGTTTGAACAAAGTAGGTTTAGTTATTCTTAAAATTTACTGATCAGAATTAAAGACCACCTCCCCAGGGCCAGTGGGAGTAAAATGATACAGAGCAGGAGGGTTTTTTAGGGGAAATACTTTTCCTGTAGACCTGGATTAGGGAAGGGTGTTCCTCTTTTACGCTCCCTAGCTTTAAGTTCTGTTGAAACATTGGCTTTAACCATTGCCCCATTGCTCAACCAGGGCTGTCGCTAGTTGCTTGGAGGAGGAGAGCAGCATTTTCATAAGCAGACCTGCTCTCACCTTTATGAGGCTACTTCGAAGTACTACCTGTGGGGCTGTCAGTGGGTGGTAGATATTTGAATGCATCCAACTATATACTAATAAGTACATAAACTCAAAGGCTATTCTGTACCAAAGACTGAAAATTAACTCCCTGTTTTATTTCCCATCCCTAATTTCCTCCCACTTCATTGTGCAATATAGCATATCAGAGATTCTGCATTGAGATTAAATCCCAACATTGGATTCCCATAGGAAAATGCATGAAAGATAGTTTAATGATAAAATGCTAACAAACTAATGATACCTCAAATTTGAATAGAAATCTATTACTCAACTTTTAGGGGAAAAACAGTTCAAAGATTAAATCCCTTTGGAAATTAAAATCCGAAGACATTAAGGGAATTAATTAACGAAATCAAATTATCTTGCCCACATGAGTTCAAAGTATAAAAACCTTAAGAAAAATAAGTCTGCAAACTGTCCTGCCAAATTTCTCATTTGAATCAGCCTTAGCCAGAGAAATTTCTGATGCCTGAGTGGAGCTGAGGTTTTTTCAGAAGCTGTAGCTGGAATTGTTTCTCATGGGGTGGTAGTTCCTGCAGGACCCCAGAAAGAACTAGATTAAAGGCTGAATACAATTTTCTAACAATGCAATAAAACCACTAAACTTATATATTCATATCCTATTAAGACCGTGTTTCATTAAAAGTACAGTTTCATAGTATTTAATTTACATTTTCTTCCTAATGTGCTTACCCAAATGTAGCAAAACTAGAAATGTTAGACGTTGGTAATAATTGACAGTTAAATAAAATTCTCTAAAATTGCTTCTAATTGAATAGAATTGTTCATTCCATTTTCATTTTCTCACTTTTCATGTGAATTTACCAATTTTAGTCTTTTGATCAGTAATCAGTATCACTGTGGTATTTGTAGAAGAGGGTCTGATTGTCATACCTGAAAAAAAAAAATATTTTCAGCACTCAGGTGTTTTAGAAAACATTTTATTTAGTCTTCCTTCTGATTTACATAGTTTCAGTGTTTGGATAGTGATGTAGGGGCTTTTAAGGGGTATTATCTCTATCAGTCATTAATTTTTAAAAACTTATCTGCAGAGTTCACTCTACCATGTTACATTCAATTTCTAACCAGGCCCTTGTAATTTAGCTGGGGTGACTTAGCCATCCACCCGGTCACCCCAGCATACCCTGAGAAGGGCAGAGCCCCTGGAAGAGCAGGAAAATGTGCATTTTACAGGTGTGAAAATCCCAAGACTGGTTTGAACAAAGTAGGTTTAGTTATTCTTAAAATTTACTGATCAGAATTAAAGACCACCTCCCCAGGGCCAGTGGGAGTAAAATGATACAGAGCAGGAGGGTTTTTTAGGGGAAATACTTTTCCTGTAGACCTGGATTAGGGAAGGGTGTTCCTCTTTTACGCTCCCTAGCTTTAAGTTCTGTTGAAACATTGGCTTTAACCATTGCCCCATTGCTCAACCAGGGCTGTCGCTAGTTGCTTGGAGGAGGAGAGCAGCATTTTCATAAGCAGACCTGCTCTCACCTTTATGAGGCTACTTCGAAGTACTACCTGTGGGGCTGTCAGTGGGTGGTAGATATTTGAATGCATCCAACTATATACTAATAAGTACATAAACTCAAAGGCTATTCTGTACCAAAGACTGAAAATTAACTCCCTGTTTTATTTCCCATCCCTAATTTCCTCCCACTTCATTGTGCAATATAGCATATCAGAGATTCTGCATTGAGATTAAATCCCAACATTGGATTCCCATAGGAAAATGCATGAAAGATAGTTTAATGATAAAATGCTAACAAACTAATGATACCTCAAATTTGAATAGAAATCTATTACTCAACTTTTAGGGGAAAAACAGTTCAAAGATTAAATCCCTTTGGAAATTAAAATCCGAAGACATTAAGGGAATTAATTAACGAAATCAAATTATCTTGCCCACATGAGTTCAAAGTATAAAAACCTTAAGAAAAATAAGTCTGCAAACTGTCCTGCCAAATTTCTCATTTGAATCAGCCTTAGCCAGAGAAATTTCTGATGCCTGAGTGGAGCTGAGGTTTTTTCAGAAGCTGTAGCTGGAATTGTTTCTCATGGGGTGGTAGTTCCTGCAGGACCCCAGAAAGAACTAGATTAAAGGCTGAGTCTCTGATGTGCTCACTTTTTTAGAGTCTCAAGAGTTATCACAAAATGGTCACAGCCTTGGCCCCACAACCGCATTTGTTTCAAAACAAGCCAATTAACAGGCACTAACGCAGTTATCCCAGAAAAACTTCCAGAACACAGTACCTAGTGTTGCCAAAGACCATAGTAGAAACTCAGTGGTATCTCAGAAAAAGGAAATCTTGGTTTCAGCTTCCCAAAGGTGCCAGTGTTCCAGAACTCACAACCTGTGGTCTTAATCTTCAAAAAAGGAAATCTTGGTTTCAGCTTCCCAAAGGTGCCAGTGTTCCAGAACTCACAACCTGTGAGTTGTGAGCCCCAGAAAGAACTAGATTAAAGGCTGAGTCTCTGATGTGCTCACTTTTTTAGAGTCTCAAGAGTTATCACAAAATGGTCACAGCCTTGGCCCCACAACCGCATTTGTTTCAAAACAAGCCAATTAACAGGCACTAACGCAGTTATCCCAGAAAAACTTCCAGAACACAGTACCTAGTGTTGCCAAAGACCATAGTAGAAACTCAGTGGTATCTCAGAAAAAGGAAATCTTGGTTTCAGCTTCCCAAAGGTGCCAGTGTTCCAGAACTCACAACCTGTGGTCTTAATCTTCATTGGGAAGACTCTCAGAAAGGGCTTAATTTCGGCCTTATGAATTGATCATTTCTGGGGGAAAGAATTCACCATTACAGAATGCCTCATTTACATTTCCCCTTCATCAAGGTATTCCTGGCATCTGGGACTGATCGAATAAAAGACTGCCTTGAGGGGTTTGAGCCCACATTCCTGTGTACAGGCAATTTCAGGCCTGAGCCACAATGGATGTTTAGGCCTAAGAAAGTTGCTTGCTATGTGTGGTTTCTCCTTTACATGGATTTAAGCATGCCAGAGTTAACTATAGATGAGCCACGTGGATCTGTAGCTTGGTACTTACAGCTGTTTCCTCCTTGGGTCTGAGTGTAGAATGGAATTTGGGGAGGCCGATGTGGCATGGGCTACACTGGCCTGGTACTTATGGGTTAGAAGCTAGAACCTTACTAGCACTCCAGTACATTGGAACTCAGCTGCCTTGAAAATTGTTGAAAAGCAGCGTATATTATTTTTCCCAGTCACATCTAAAAGGCCTGTCTCTGTCTCCCCTGGGAACTGCAGCAGTGGTGCCTTGGGGCTGCCTGCCTTGTGAGGCTGCTGAGCTGCTCTGTTGGAGAGTTGAACCTCTGCCACACTGCACCCACTTTCTGTGGCCTCTTGCAGTATATGGGGTTGCAGGGAAGGGTGCGGGGAATTTCTGCCAATTGATTTAAGGTAGTAGATTCCAGAAAGTGGGCATCGACTGACAGGCATCAGGGAGAAGCTGATACAAGGACATTCTCCATCTACTTTCCTATTCTCAGATACCATTGGGTGTCTTCCATGGCTTTTGGGCACACTAGGTGCTGCATTCTGGGAACCTAACTTTTACTAGGACAACTCCTCTCATGCTTAGGGATTGGCTTGTTTTCAAAACTGGTGGTGCAAATGCTGTGATAATCTTGTGTGTGCCTCATTATTAACGCTGAGTCACTCTGGACTCTTAGCATTGAGCCAACACAACTTTTGAGGCCTTGGAGGAACTGCTCTGTTCCCACACTTCTGCTGAGGTCCCAGGGCCTTTTGCTTAAAGACACCCATTCAGCCTTTTGAAAAACTCAAGGAGGGCAGCTGGGACTCCACAGAAAAGTTACACTCTGAGGATAAAGCACTATAAGTCACATAGACCTCTAGATTCAAAAATGCTCACAGGCTGGTCTAAAACCTGTCACCCAGGCCAACTTTACTACTATGAAATGCCTCCTGGCCTAATACACGCCTCCACACACAAGCAAAGTTAAAATGCCCCAGCTTCCACAACACACTGTAGCTCAAAAGATTCCCAATCACTCATATATGTTGCTACCCACATTCTGATTTTGATTCTTCATTGTCTACAAACAATGCCTCCCTCCCCTGACAAATATTGGGTTTCCAAAAAAGCATTTCATATTTCTTTCCTAATGATGAGCCATTAGAGAGAAATAAAAGAATGGTAGATGGAAAACCAAAATAAAACCTTAATTGCTGATAAAGAAGTAGCTTAGAGTGAGATCCTAGTGCAAACTCCAGAATTAGGCAAGTTGACTTTAGCAGCTTATTTCCTGTTGTTAGGGAGAAGTAACTTTTTCCCACTCCTGTCTTCCATGAAGAGATATGTTCCTTTAAGCAGCACAGCCCCGCCTGTACTGCCTCTGCGCTCAGCAGCACAGAGCTGTGAAGTTGCAACTGGTGCTATTTAGAGACAGGCGTATTCCAAGAAGAAAGACTGTGCTGGGCAGAGAACAATCAGTTATCTTTCCCAAATTTTTCAGTCAGCCAAGTCGCTCCACCTCTCCAGGGATACAGTGAGCAGAGAGGTTAGGGGAAGATCTCCCACAGCCAGGGAATAGCAGGTGAAGGGAGAATGTGGAAAGGAATTATGTGGAGGCAGCGAGTCTGGAGACTTTGAAAAGTTCACAAGAGAAACAGCAAGATACCCCAAGCAGGAGCAGGCCCCAGTGACAGCCACAGACTTGCTCTGTCCTCATCACTCTCCACCCATAGTGGGAACATAAGTTCAGGTTTTAAAATCAAGTGTTACTGGGTGTACACCCAAAGGAAAAGAAATCAGGACACCAGCACTATCATGTTCATTGCAGCCCTGTTCACAATAGCCAAGAGATGGAATCAACTTAGATGTCCATCAGCGGATGAACAGATTTAAAATGTATAGTAAGTAACAAATAATTATTTTGTGCAATAAATCTCTAAAGTTTAGGTGTGTTATTATTCAGCAGTACTGTTTAAAAAAACTATGTTTGCACACTATTCACAGTACCCACAAGATGGAATCAACCTAAATGCTCATCAATGGATGAATGGATTAAAAAACTGTGGCATATATACATGATGGAATACTATTCAGCTATTAAAAAAAAAATCCTATCATTTGCAGCAACGTGGATGGAACTGGAGACCATCATGTTAAGTGAAGTCAGGCACAGAAAGACAAATACCATACGATCTCACTCATAGTGGAATCTAAAAAAACAGTAATAATAATACGTGGTTTTCATAGATGTAGAGAGTAGAATAATGGTTACTAAAGGCCAGGAGGCCAGGGGGATGGGGGGAGAAGGGGTGGACTAATGGGTACAAAACTATGCTGTCTATCCTAAGTGAATCACTGTGCAGTGTATGCATGTATTGAAACAACTCACTACCCTGCAGATATGTACAAATAAATGTTAAAAATAAAAAAATGTAGAAATGTCAAAACTGACTAAAAAAAATTTTTAAATGTCAAATCTGACCCCCCCCCAACTGTTACCTTGTGCTTAACCACAATCCCTTCATTATACTATCCCTCACCCCTAATATCTGAAGTGTTCTTGAAGTATAAATGAAAAGATCAAGGAAAAGATCTTAAAACTTGAGCATAGCACATTCCTTTTTTATTTAAAAGTTGCCATCTTTTCGGCAGACACAGTTTTCCTTCTCCTTATTAGTTTATATTTAAACTGTCCAGAGAGTCAGCTCTTTCCTAAACAATTTCTTTCTTTAGGAGACGACCTAAATAATTTTCTAGATACCATCTTCATGTGCAGGTTTCTGATGTGATATTAATCTCTTGCAAGGAGATCTTGTTAGTAATACCCAAAGCACTATTAAATATAAAATATACACTATAATTCAATCTTTCTAAAGTAATACCTCTTTGGTCCACCTCAGAAACTTCCAGTATTTTTGTTTTGGACTGTTAATCTCAAGGAATCTTCCTGTGTAAAATAAGCTTATGTTTTGCTTGCTTTGATTTAATGATAGCCTTAGATGCTGGTCACTGGACTACCTTAAAATAATTTTTTCTGAAGAAACAACTTTTTTTTTTTAAACACCATGTTTTGACCTCGTCTGAACTTTTAATCTGGTTTTTAGAAGACCTCAGCTACTGTGCACAGCCTCTGACATTTGAGGAGACTGTTCAGGTATCTGTGGAAAATCTAATCTGCCAAGTCTTCCATACTATTCTCAGAACTGTGGGTATCTGCTCAGACAGCTCTGTTTCGGTTAAACAGATAAACAAGTAGCATCTGGGAGGGGAACTTAACGCAGAATCAAGGACGGAGTCTGAAACTTCAGGAATGAGTGGAGCAGATAGCTGCTAAGAGAAGGCAGAAGAACTTGGTTAGTTCAAGCACTTTATAGACTGGCCATGTGATCACCAGGGAGAACAGACAGCTGCCAGCGTAATTAACACAGGTGAGCACAAAGCATGCACTTGAGGACTAAAGTTGTTGCACACATTTAGGCAATGACTTGGGCACAATCCAAGCCCTTTTAGTGAGGAGACTGTGGGGAGGAACAGAGAGAACATGAACCTGGAGTTAAGACCGACTGAGTTTGAAGCCTGGTGGTGATGCTTCACCGCTTGTATAGCTATGGGAAAATTACTTACTCCCTTATATGAGGATACTTCAAAATGTTTGTGGAAAATAAAATGAAAAGATAATACAAATCTTTCCATGAACTTTTTGAAGACCCTCATATGAATGCCTTACATATTGGGTCTTCTGGCCCTTGTGATCGAAGTAAGGCTGATTCAGACTTCCGTCTACACCCTGTGAAAATCCTTTTTTTTAATATAGAGAATGGTGCCACCCAATACAGTACCCACTAGCCACATGTGGCCATTTTAATTCACATTAATAAAAATCAAATAATATTAAAAATTTGATTTCTGAGTCTCACTAACCACATGTCAAGTGCTCAATAGCCACATGTGGCTAGTGGTTGCATTTTGCACAGCAATGACTTAGAATATTTCCGTCATCGCAGAAAGTTCAACTGGACAGTGCTGAATAAAAAGTCTAACATTGATCAATCAAAGAAAATATTATTTTATATATAATAAGAGTGTAATGGGACTTTGTTGTCTTGGAATTTAGCTCAAGTCAAAGCTGGGAGACAAGTGCTCCCCCATGTTAACACAGATGTCAACAAAGACACATGCAGGACTTATACAGGTGGCCAAATTAGTCTTTTGACCAGATAGACTATCACCAGTCTCCAGCTGATATAAGAGAAGCTCGTGATTCATTGAGAGACTAGATTCTTTCAAGTGAATTCATAAAAGTAGAGAGTGCTGTGGAGTGGGAGCTTCTGTTCCTACAAATCAAGTAAAGGGGCCCCAAGAGAACCCTTCATGGAGATGAGACGGTCTGGAGGAAGGGGAGGCTGTCCTGTTACTCTTGCCGGATGTGTCTGAGCTGCAGAAACTTATATGTTTCCTTCAGTGGCTCTTAGAGGCAAACAGGAAAGGGTTATGGGTGAACTTGATGTGTATTCCTAAGATTTTGGAAGGGGGGGGTCTGTGTGAAGTGAGAGGTCCTGCTCCTTAGTGGAGAAATCTAACTGTGGGGAGGCCGGCTGAGCCGCCTGTAAGAACAGGCTGAAGAGGGACAGCAGCAGGAGAAACAACCTTCCCCATCACTTGTGGCCACCACGGAGGGGCCACATAGGTGCCACATAGGTGCCACATGTATGCCACTGGGGTTAGGCAAACTAAAGCTATATAAGCACCTGCTTTAATAAGAAGGGATGAAGTCTATGTTTATACAGTGAAGGGCAAGAGTCTGGGAGGTGTGGTAGCTGTCAGACATCAGTTGGAATGTGCTTCACCCATGTGCCTGTGGAGGATCTCTAGGAACCCACAAATGTGCTTCCCTGGTTACCTGCCTTGACAAAAGGGATCAATAGCAAAGAGAAAACTATAAACAGGGGCCCATGGGAAGGAGGAATGTAGAGTCAGGAAAGTAAGACCATGTGCCTGTTTTCCAGTACTGGCCATGGAGCCACGAGACCAAGCAGGTGAAGTTAATGAAATTCACCAAACAGGATGAGCAGGGGTTTGGGCCAGACAGTGCTTGCCTTGTGCAAAAGAGACAGGTGCTACCCACCTTGGGCTATTTGTTGCAATGCAAATCCTGTGTTATCAGATCTTCAAGTTTCAAGAAAAGCCAGACTGATGGATTTTTGTATGAAACTATCCAATTTTCAAAAATTACATACTTATTTTAAACAGATTCTGTTCTGGGGTTTTGAATGACTGAAAATAAAACTATTACTATGGTCAAAAACTATGGTAAAGTTTTGAGAGTTGCCCAAGCTACCACCACCATTGACAGGATATGGGAAGCAGTGGAAGAAAAACCAAATCCAGGGGCTGGGTTGTATCTTCTGAATTTGGCTCATTAAATATACCAGATATGTGTATAACAAAAATGTTTAGTTTTTATTTCAAGCTCCAGTGTGTACTGTTATGCTGAGGCAGTTGCTAGAAAAACATGTACATTTTCTCCTCTATTTCTGACTGACTTTGCTCTCCACATCTTTCTCATGAAGCTGGTTTGTTAAATTCACTTCACAATGACCCACCCTTCCATTCTCTTCTGTTAGGTCTCCACCATCTAGCAGGGAATCTTGGAGATCTCATGGATTCTTTGACATTCCTCCTATTGAGAGGTGGGGTCTATGTTCCCTGTCCTTGATTCTGGGTGGGGTTATGACTGTTTTGACTAATGGAGTACAATACTATGGAAGTGATGCAAAGTGACTTCTGAGGCTAGGTCACACAAAACAATGCCACTTCTTCACCTCTCACCACCTTCAAATATTTGCCCTTGGAACCCTGAGTCTCCATGAACAGCACAACTAGCCTGAGGCCATTGTGCTGTGAGAAAGCTTAAATCCCATGGAAGGGCCATGTGTAGGCACTCCCACTGACTGTACGGGCTGAGCCCATCCTTCAAGTCATCCCAGCTCAGTACACGATAGGATGGAAAAGAAGCCTCCTGATAAGTCTAACTCCCAGTCGTTCAAGCCATGCCCAGCTGTTTGAGTCTTCTCAACCGAGGCTTCAGATGTGTGGAACAGAGACAAGGCCCTGTTCCATAGAATCCATGAGCATAAAAAAAATTCATGATTGTGCCACTCAGTTTTGGGGGTGGTTTGTTACACAGCAGTAGCTAACTAGAATACTAGAGTTTCTAAACTCTAGACTCCAATTGCCTTCTTGATCTCTCCATTTGAATGTCTAATAATCATGTCAAACTTAATATAGCTAAAACATTTTTGAATACCTTCCTTGACCTGAATCCTGCTCCCCTTCTAGTCATTTCCGCATCAGCAAATTACGCCATCTTCCACTTCATTGCTTGAGTCAAATTCCTTGGAATCATCTCTCATTTCTTCCTTTACTTCATCTCTCATGTCCAATACACCAGCAGCACATGTTGTTTCAACTGTAAAATATAGCTTTAATCGGATGGAGTGGTCTCCTCATCTGATGACAACACTCTCAAGTGAGCCTTCCCATCTCTCCCTGGAGCCCTGAGACGCCTTCTAACTGGTCTCCTAGTTCCCCTCTTGTCCCTTTACATTCCATTCTACACCAAGGAAAGAGCAAGTTTCATGACGTGTGATCAGGTCCTGTCTCTCCTCTGTTCAATACTTGTCAGTTGTTTCCCTTTTCTTTGAAAACAAAATATAAACTTTTTACCATGGTCTTCAGTTTTTTCTCTCTGTTGTGAACTGAACATTTGTTTCTCCATTCTCCCCAAATTATACATTGAATCCCTAAACCCTGATGTGATGGTTTTTCTAGGTGGGGCCTTTGGGAGGTAATTAAGTTTAGATGAGGTCATGAGAGCTCTCTCTCTGCCACGTGAAGACACAGTTAGAAAGCAACTGTCTACAAGCCAGGAAGAGAGCCCTCACCAAAAACTGAATTTGCTGACACCTTGATCTTGAACTTCCCAGCCTCCAGACTGCGAGAAATAAATGCCTGTTGTTTAAACCAGCTAGTCTCTGGTATTTTGTTATAGCAGCCCAAGCTGACTAAGAAACTATCCCAATTACATTTCATATCACTTCCCTCTTTTCCTATTACCTTTCAGTCCGACGTTCCCTCTCTCTTCTTCACATATGTCCAAGTTCACCTCCATCTCCTGTGTAGCATTTGAAAAAGAACTGCCAAGAACTAGGTTTGAAACTCTTAGCAGGCCAAGCACCTCCAGCCTACAAAGATAGTTGAAAAGACTAAGAGGAGTTTGTTGGAGAAGACAGAAAATTTATTTTGAAAAACTTGTGGTAGTGCTGGGACTAACCTCCTTAATTTTGGTGAGAGGGGCTATGAGAGGCTCACTAAGAAAGCCTTGGGGGACACAAAGGACTGGTACCTTACTCATGAAAAAAAAATTTGGTGGAAGATGGATAAACACCTGCAGCAGCAGAATTTGGAAAAAGGTGGGATTGGCACTGGTGTGGATCAGAGTTGTAGCATTTCAGCCACTACGTGTGGAACCTGAGCAAGGACTACTTGTCTGGGATCATTTCCAAAGGGATCCTATACAAAGGGGCTTCTGCCAGGGAGTGAGGCAGCTTTGAAATAACGAAGCTGAGATTTATACTCAAGTATAGAAGGTTCATCTTTCTTATAGCATGTATCAGAACTCCATTCACTTTTAAGGCCAAATAATATTCCATTGTATGGAAAAACCACATTTTGTTTATCCATTGATCTATTTCAATGGAGTTTTAAAATAATGATGATTCTAGTATTAATTACTTTAAAAATTATGGGATACTGTGTGATTTTTACAAGTAGGGAGAATAAGCAAAAACAATAATATGTCTATAATAGAGAATTATAAATAAAATACAAATTAATTAGTTTTTAAAAGGGTAATGTGGGATGCAGATGAGTAAATTTGATGAATACATAACATGCATTATTGAGTTAAAATAAGGAGGAAAAAGTTATGCATGTTTCTCCATGGATTCCTGTATTACTGCATATTCTTTTTTTAAAAAATTGACAAATAAAAATTGTATTTATTTATGGTGTATGCTATAATGTTTTGATATATGTATACACTGAGGGATGGCTAAATCAAGCTAATTAACCTATGCCATACCTTACATACTTATCTTTTTTTGTGTGGTGAGAACACTTAAAAGATCTATTCTTTTAGCAATTTTCAAGAATATGATATATTGTTATTAATTATCATCACCATGATGTACAATAGATGTTGGTGTGTATTCTTATCATTAGCTCCTGTAAACTACCTGCTTTTAGGAACCACGACTGATGAAAACCTAGAGAAGTCTCTGTAGGAAGACTGCTGCACTGATGAGCTTTCCCATCTCCATGGAAACACCTCATCATCATGAAATAATGACATTGGACGGAGGAAGACTGCTGAGTGATTCCAGGCAACGAGTATGACGTATGAAGGGTTGGGGTTCCATTTTTGAGAAATGAGGGAGTGTGGATGTGGTTTGGGGGAGTTGATAGCATGTCCACCAAGTACATCATCACAGAAGAAAGTGACTAAAATATGGACAATTGGTCTGGTGCAGTTGAAATTTCTAGAAACTTTCCTCTGTAGGGGCTAAGTTGAATATCTGTGAGCCCAAGTTGCAGAAAAACTGTGTGGTGTGTGTGTCAACCATGATTCTGAGTCTAGCTTTTTGCCTGGAATTCCAAGATGACTGAAAACTTTGAGAACAAGTTCTGCAGTCCTTTTATGTGAAGTGTCAGCATGTTTAGGCCTATTAAAGAACACAGTAGTGTCTTTTGTGAGGAATCTGTGTCCTCTGTCTGAGTCTGTATCAGAGAAATTGCTTTTCAGTCATAGAAAAGACTTTGGAAGAAAGAAGAGTGAAAAACTGCAGAAACTGGTTATAGTAGCTTTGAACCAATTATGTTTCCTCCTTTTTTTTTTTTTTTTTTTTTTTTTTGCTTAGAAGCAGAGAAGATTTGAAGCCCACTTCTACTAACTACACTGAACCTATAGGGCAATGTACTTTAACATCATTTCCAGCTCTATTTTATTTTCCAATTTCTCTTTAGCTTTTGCATTGGTTTATCCAATATACAATAGTTCAGTAAAATGGCTGGATTTAAGAACTATAAAATGAGCAGTTTTTCTATTTATCAGCAATAATCAGAAAATACCCTGACAAAAATGATTTCTTGTATATAATTATATAAAAAAACTCAGTTTTTTCTAGAAATAACTTTGGTGAGAAGTGGCTAGAACACACTTAAAATAAATTGAAGAAATATTTTTGAGAGATACAAAAGAAAACAAATAAATGGAGAACTATACCACATTTATGTGTGGGAAGAGGGTATATCTGTCTGCTTGGGCTGCCATAACAAAATACCATGGACTGGGGTGCAATGGTCTGAATATTTGGGTCCCCCTCAAGATTCATATGTTGAAATCCTCACCCCTACAGTGACATTACTAGGAGTATTAAAAGGTGGGGCCTTTGGGAGATGATTAAATTATGAGGGTGGAGCCCTCATGAAAGGAACTAGTGCCCTTATTTATACAGGGACCCAAGGGAGCTGCCTTGTGCCTTCCACCACATGAGGACACAGTGGGAAAGCGCCATCTATGAGGAAGCAGAAGACCCTCGCCAGATGCTAAATCTTCTGGTGCCTTGATCTTGGACTTCCTGGACTCCAGACTGTGAGAAATAAATTTCTGTTGTTTATAAGCCACCCAGTCTGTGGTATTTTGTCATAGCACCCTGAACGGACTAAGATGGAATGGCTTAAACAACAGAAATGTATTTTCTCACAGTTCTTGTGGCTGGGAAGTCCAAGATCGGTGTCTGGTGAGGGCTCTCTTCCTGGCTTGCAGATGGCTGCCTTCACACTGTGCCTCTCACATGGCTTGTCTTCTATGCACACGTGCAGTGAGAGAGAGAGAGCTTGCTCTCTGGTGTCTCGTCTTCATAGGAGTACACCAGTGCTATTGGAATAGGCCCCTCCCCTCATGACCTCATTTAACCTTAATTACCTCACAACAAGATCCTCTGTCCAAACATAATCACATTGGGGGTTAGGGCTTTAACATATGAATTTTGGAAGAACACAATTTAGTATATAGCAAAGGGACAATGTGAAGATTTAGCTGTACCCAAACAAATATATTTCCCATTAAAATATTAATAAGATATTTTTGTGGGGGATAGGGAATAGGGGGCTGGAGAACATAAAAAAAATTACTCTCCCTTCACCTGAAAGGATAACTACTCCAACATAATAAAGGATATTCTGAATAAAAATGATTAATGGGGATGAGGGGAGGTTAGGAAGATTATTCACACCATGTATTGAAGAATATTGTAAAGTTATATTAATTAAAACAGTGCAGAACTGGGTTGAGGTTAGATATCTCAGTAGAACACAATGGCTATCCCAGAATATTCACTTTCAAATATATTTACTATTAACATACAGTAAAAGATATACATAAATCTTTAGGAAAGGGGAAGTTTGCATTTTTTGTGTGTGATAAATGATGCTAGAACAAATAGCAATCAGGTGAAAATTCCTTTCTTCACATCATCATCAAAACCAAATTCCAGATGTATCACAGTGAAGTGATAAAAAATCAAATCATAGAAAGATAAATACAAGTGAATTTTTATCAAACCTCTGAAGATTCTAGTACTTTTTAAGTGTAGAAATAATGGAAGTAAAGTTATAGAAAAGGCAGATATCACTAGATAAAAGTAAAACATTTTATATATTTAAAAAGGAGAAATCAAAGATAGTCAAAAATATTTGCTACCCGTATGAAAGATACCACTGTTGCATACGGGGAAACGTTGGTTTAGAGTCAGGGCTCCCCTTCCATGGGCTTGATAGAAAGTAACTACTTCCTTTTTTTCTCCCCAAGCCATGTAAAATATATACAGATAAAATTCAAGGGTATGCCTGTGTGTGTGTGTGTGAGTGTGTGTGTGTGTGTGTGTGTGTAGTGGTATCTGGTATGTCTGTGTGTGTGAGAGATTTTGCATAAGGAGGGTGGGATGTGTGACTGTGGATGTGTAATTTGCTCATTAAATGGCTTAATCACATATGTTATTTTCTCCTGCAAAATGGTGTCGATGACGCCCATGTCTTATGTAGATTGTGTAACATCAAGCTAGGGAGAGAGAAACCTGGGGTAGGGGGTGTTTTAGTTTGTTTGGGCTGCTATAACAAAATATCAGAAATTGGGTGACTTAGAAACAATAGAAATTTATTTCTCACAATTCTGGAGGCTGGAAGTCTGAGGTCAGGGTGCCAACAGGGTGGGGTACCTCTTCCAAGTTGCAGACTGCCGACTTCTCCTTGTGTCCTCACATGGCAGAAGGGGACAAGCTAGCTTTCTGGGGTCTCTTCTATAAGGGCACTAAATCCATTCATGAGGGCTCCACCCTCATGACCTAATCACCCTCAAAGGCTCCACTTCCTAATACCATCTCCTTGGGGGTAAAGATCTCAACACATGAATTTTGGGGAGCCATAAAAATTCAGACCATAGCAGGCACTAGACCAGTTTCCAGAGACCAACCGTTTTCTCCAGAGACTAATTCTGTTTCCTCTTATTTGATCTGGTAGAGTGAGTATAATCCTTCTCCTCTCACTCCCACAGCCCCAGGTAGGTCCTTAGAACTAGTCCGTGTGGACTGGCACCCACCCCCTCACTTCTGCTCTTTCCTTAGTTATTTCCTTTTTTCTCTCTGCTGGAGTGACTGGTCCAGGGAGATGGGACAGAGGGGAGAGAGGACTGGGCTCATCTCACTCTCTCTGCCTTTTTCTGCATGGATGGGGGGTGGGAAGGGTGCTTTGGATGATGGCAATTAGGGTAAAATTGAAAACTAATTTGGCATCAAGATTTAAAACAGTCATCCAAACAACTGCCAAATGGCTTTTTTATACAAATACTTGACAAAACTCAACAAAAAGAACACCAAACTATAAGAGATTAAGGAGCAAAAGAAATGAAACGGCAGAGCACAAAAAGGAAACAGGTGTCCTCAGCAAGCAGAGACTCAAGGACTTTGGAGGCAGCTTCATGGGTTAAAAACCATCATCCGCTTGTTACCTGTGCATATCTGGGCAAGTTAATCGCTCTCTTTATATCTCAGTTTCCTCACCTGTAAAATGAGGATAGTAATAGCGATAATGATAGCACCTAATTACATGATTATTTTGTATACCAAATGAGCTTATAAATGTAAAGTTCTTAGACTATCCCTGGCACATACACTATTTAAGTGATGCATGAATATTATTATTATTATCTCATTAGAAGTGTAAAAAGTGCTAAGTAGAAAAATAATTCGAAAATAGATAAAATGAGAAAACATATAAAAAATGAGGGATAGTGAAATTGGCATTCTCACACAGGGAGTGTAGTTTTTTTTTTTTTTTTTTTTTTTTTTTTTTTGTCCTTTTTGAGACCGGCCGCACCGCGCTCAGCCAGTGAGCCCCTGTGAACGTACCGGTCATCCCTATATCGGATCCGAACCCGCGGCGGGAGCGCTGCTGCGCTCCCAGCGCCACACTCTCCTGAGTGTGCCATGGGCTCAGCCCGGGAGTGTAGTATTTAAGACAGTTTTCACACTTTGGGAAAGCAATTTGTTATTTATTTAAAGCACCTTAAACTAGCCATAACTTTTGACCCAGTGATGTACTCCTAGGAATCCATTATGAGAAATAATCCTAAAAATTCCTTTTTGTACCAAGATGTTCAACATAGGTTTATTTATCATAGTAAACAGTTGTGAATAGACATTTAGAAAAGAAGAAAAGCAAATCACTACACATCTACTCA
>NW_007733349.1:110644-127342 GCF_000696425.1 Galeopterus variegatus | reverse complement strand
CACTCTCCTGAGTGTGCCATGGGCTCAGCCCGGGAGTGTAGTATTTAAGACAGTTTTCACACTTTGGGAAAGCAATTTGTTATTTATTTAAAGCACCTTAAACTAGCCATAACTTTTGACCCAGTGATGTACTCCTAGGAATCCATTATGAGAAATAATCCTAAAAATTCCTTTTTGTACCAAGATGTTCAACATAGGTTTATTTATCATAGTAAACAGTTGTGAATAGACATTTAGAAAAGAAGAAAAGCAAATCACTACACATCTACTCAAAGCTAAGATTTTTTCTGTGCCAGACACTACACTCAGCTCTTTTCATGAATTTTTTCACTTAGTCCTTACAATAACCTTAAAAGATAGATGCTATTATTGTCCCTCTTTATGAGTTTCATTCAACTAACAAATGTTTATGACAAACACAGAATAACATGAAAAAATGATCTTGGAAAATGCTAATTATAAGAGCAAGTTACTTAAGTATCTGTATGATTATAACCAGGCATATTAAAATCTTTCTTTCTGTGAATAAAAAAATATATTGAAAAGAAGTCAACTGAAGGTGAATGGTGGTTATTTATTAAAATTTGCTTTTGTGAACATTCATGAATCTTGAGGCAATAGCCACCACCACCACAATAAAATGATCAAACATGATTTTAAAAATTAAAAAATGAGAAAACTTTAGGGGCATATCTGCCAGATACCTAAAATCAAGAAGTTATGTTTCACTCAGCTAAAAGCCAACATTTTGATGGTGGCCTCCAAGACCTTCCATAATGGGCTCTCTCCCCATTTCTCTGGCTTAATCTTTATCCCCCTGTCCTCTCTTGGGTCTCCAGCTCCCCAGGCCTCTTCCTTCTCAACACTGCAGGTACCATCACCCCATGGCCTGAGTGGTCCCTCTTCCTGGAATGCTCTCCTTGTAGATACCCTTTACCCCCTTCCAGGTGACATTTGCCTAATTGTCATCTTCTCAGTGAGGCTCCCCTGATCACCCTAGTTAGGGTTTCATACCACTCCACCCTACCTCCAACCCCTGTTCTACTCTTTGTTTTCTCTCTCCACAACATCTGCCACTTTTCAACACACTATAGAATGAGCTTATTTATTTTGTCTAGTGTTTATTATTTGTCTCACTCCACCAGAATACAAGCCCCTGAAGGGCAGGAGATTTACCTGGTCCACACTGCATCTCAAGTGCCTAGGACAGTGTCTGAAACATAAGAGGGGCTCCAAAAATGCTTGTTGAATGTTCTGATGGTGGTGTCCCGGAATTGGGAAAAAGAAATGAACAGTGAAGAAAAAAAATTTCTGACATGAGGTCTGGGCAAATGCAAGCAGTAGTTTACTTAGACAGTGATTGTAACAGATCTTGTACTATTTCAGTACTGTGGATTTTTTTGCACCTGCTCCACCAAGAAAAACTGGGTTAAGGCTTTGCAGCTGTGATATTATATAGCTTCCTTTATCTAGGTTTTATTTTGCTTGTAAATTAATCAATGTCTTAGCAACGATTTTAATATGGGGAAAGGCCATGGTTGTAGATCTTGGAATGTATTTTTTTCTAGCCGCCTTCTTCTTTTCTTTTTGCATTGTAACTCGTTTCAATAGTTGTGCTTTCTCAGAACTTACTGCACAGGATCTTTTTTTCTTTCCAGCTATAGATGGCAGCACACTACTACCTACGATCAGATAAAGAAGCTCAGTTTTTAAGTCAGAGCTGTTGGTCAGGAGAGAGCAGCTAATGAGTGATCAGTCCAAGATGAATGGCAAATTAATGTCTTCATTAGGTGAACAAGCCGGCTTCCTTTATAAACAAGGTCAGAGTATTTATTACCCAGTGCATTTAATAAAGCAAAACCCATCTACATTCATGTAACTTCATGATGGGACTTCTGATTTATCTGCATGAAGCATATGCAAAATTTCACTTGGAAATTATCTTTAATAAGGACTGATGCCAATCCGATGTAATTATTAATAAAAGTCACTCTTGATACACGTCCTCATTTTTATCACACAAGGTAAATGAAAAGGCGATTACCTTAAACAGAAGCCACTTGTACAAGATGACATTGGGTGGCCTGTTCCAAATTGAGTTCTTAGTAATAAAAATAAAGTGTGATCTTTACCTATCAATCAAATATAGGTCAGATGAGAACTTATTTAACATTTAGGGTAAGTTGCATAGGTGTAAGTTTTCATATTTATCACCGCCACATTTTGTCATATTATTTCATATTTTAAGTAAGTCAAATTCTTTGTTTTGCCATCATTGTCAGAATGCAATGTAAAAAGTTCAGAAACTCTTCTTACAAGGTGTCCAGGTGTCAGAGACCTGGTGAATTCCTGTTCTACATCAGTTGTTGTCTAGTAGAAATACAAAGCAAGCCACAGATGCAAGTTGCAAATGAAATTTAAAATTTTCTAGAAACCATGTCAAAAAAGTAAAATAGAAAGAGGTAAAATTAATCTGAATACTGTAATACATTTTCTTTAACCTGATATATCCAAAATGTTAGATATTGCACATCCTTTTTTTTTTTTGAAATCTGGTGTGTATTTTATACTCACAGCTCATCTCAATTCAGACTAGCCACATTTTTAGTGCTCAGTAGCCATGTGTGGCCAGTGGGCACTATGGTGTTCAGCCTGGCTCTAAAGACTTAGGACCTGTTATGAGGTGAACTGTGTTCCCCACCTCAAAATTCAAGTGTTGAAGTCCTAACTCCTAGTACCTCAATGTGACCTTACTTGGAGGAAGGGTCTTTACCAAGTGAAAACAGAGTCATTAGGGTGGGCCCTAATCCAATATAATTGATGTCCTTATAAAAGGGGAAATTTGGAGGTAGACTTACTCAGGGAGAATGCCATGTGAGATAAAAGCAGAGATTGGAGCGATACATTTACAAGCCAAGAAATGCCAAAGACTGCCAGCCAACCGCCAGAAGCGATGGCAGAGGCCTGGAACAGATGCTTCCTTACAGTCTCAGAAGGAATCAGCCCTGCTGACACCTTGATCTCAGACTTCCAGCCTCCAGAATTGTGGGACAATATAGATCTTTTGCTAGGTTGTTTAAGTTTGCAGTGCCTTGCTATGGCAGCCCTAGCAAACTACCGCTACGGAACCTTCGGTTGGTAGTGGCGCTTTGCCCATCACTCTGTAGCTTTCCTTTTCTTGCCTTGAGTCTCCTGACCTCCCCTTTCTGCACTTTCTCCTCTGGCCTCTCTGTACTCAGCCTTCCAGCACCTCTCATAGTAGCTCACGGTATCTCCTCTGAAGCGCGCACGAAAGCAGAGAGTTTCCATTGCAGCAGAATGAGATGTATTTATCCTGAGCAGGGAGAAGTCTGACTTGCTTCACGTCTCTAACAGGGGGAGTACTGTCCATCTAGCTGTCCCCCTGGAGCTGTGGTTGTGCAGAAAGTGCTGACCCAGAAAGTGCTTTGAAAATTATAAATAATGGCATAAAATGGGAATAAGTATTTTGTGTACTGGAGTACTTCTGAATGTTCATGGAAAGATTTGTATTACCTTTTATTTCTATTTTTCCACTAACTTTTTGAAGTATCCCTGTATTTTACTTGCACATAGTAAGCACTCAACAGTGGTGTGAAGTGTTCCTTAAATTACTCTGGTTTCTTCTCTCTTTAATTATCTGGGGTCTCCATTTCACAGTAGGGAATATGTGAAAGGAGATAGAGCCCTGCCATGTTCTTGCCATTTGGCAGCAGCGGGCTTCTGTTTGTTGTTCCCCTCACTCCCTGAAATGTTTTGTGTCCTTCCCCAGCCTGTGCAGAAGCACTCCCCATCATTTACAAACCATGTTTTACAGGTGATATGGGTCCCAGCTCCGTCTCCAGAAATGAGCCCCAAATAGGGTTGCTGCATCAGGTAACTCCAAAGTGTACTGTTTGCATTATAGAAAAGTGAATTTGGAGTTGTGCAGTATACAACCTGCACAGCTGTATATGATAGCCCCAATCCTGCACAACTAAGTCATGTGGGCAATCCCATCTCTCTGGCCACCGTCATTGCTGCAGAATGGGCATTGAAACCCCTCAGAGTTAGAGCGTTGAGAGAGTTTTTTTGTGGTAGCTGAGAGAGAAGCTTCCTTCCTTCTCTATAGGGCCTACTGAGAAAGAACATTCTGAGGGTGATCTCAGGATCTAAGGCTTGCACCAGTGCTCATAAGAGAAATGACTGAACCTTTTGGAAAGTCACTAGGTGGTGGATCCTGAGGACAAAGAGACACAGATCTGAGAGAGCCAGGATTATTTGTGCTTTTGCCTCTGGATCAAGCCCTGCCTGAAGCATCTGTGCACTCAGTTACATGAACAAATACATTTGCTTTATAGAGATGGTTTGAGTTGAGTTTTCTGTCCCTTGAAGAATTTTAAATGCTACACTGGAGATGGGAGTAAAGGAAGAGGGAGAAAGAGACATGTTTCTGGTCTAAAGTGCAAAATAACCCAAAACTTCTGTAAGCTTCCAAAGCAATTTTGACAGTAATTTGGATTACATTTTCTAATGATAACCAGAACAAATGATGGTTAGCTTTCTTGACTAACCCACAACAATGTTCTTAAGTCTGTACATGCAATGGAAATACTGAACGTTTGTTATTGTCCTATGGTAAAAATATATACCAGTTGACATAAAAACCTTAAGGATTTCTACCACCATACGGCTTAATTAGAGGTTTGCGGTATAGCCTGAAAACTTATTTTACTATGCATATCTTCATTTCTAAAATAAATGTTTTTCTTCAACATCCCCAAAAATATACTTTTGTTGTACTATCTACTTGTAAATCGGAACTTGCTGTATATTTTACTTGCCCATTTTTCTTATTAATTATGGCAAGGGGAAACACTGCTTTATAGATGTCATAAATACTTAAAAAGGTGTAAGGAAGGGAGGAGACCGTAAGCACTTAACTTAGTTTCCTACTGCAAGTATCAAAAGTTGGATCAACGTACGGCCATAGTTATAAAGTTGTAACATTATTTTTAAAGTCTTTAGCAGCAGAACCCTAAAGGCCCCCCAAATTTCAATCTTGGCTTGGCCCTAGCCCCATCCCAGCTGCTTCTACTAAGTGCTCAATCATCTCTGCAGGCTGTTTCTACCTCATCCTGGGACCAAGGAGAGGTCACCGGGACAGTATGTCAATAGAACCATCCTTGCCAAATAATGAAATTTGGAAATAGTTTTTTGCTGCTTCAAAACTGAAAGCTATCACTCCCAGGATGCGTTTCCCAGGGAGGCCAGGCTCCCTACCTAGCCTCTTCCTTCTGCCTTTTCTCTCGGGTGTTGGATTTTGGAGTTGTGTGCCCTTTCTCAGGAAGGGGCCTGGCATCTCCTTCCGTCCTGCAAACTTCATTCCCATGGAGCCTGTTCTCATTTTTCCTGCATTGATTTTAGATAGATTCCTACAGGGCAAATACCAGAAGCTGCCCCCGGATATTACAGGGTTCTCTGATCTGTTGTGTTCTGTCCTGCTCACTGATGATTACTCCCGGACCCTTGGGACCAGATTGGGGTGACACTCTCCGGTTTGTATTCTGTCTGGCTGTGCCTTGTGATCCCTGTCTGAGCCTCCTGTTTCTTTCCTTTTTGCCTCACTTTTCTGGCTTCTTTCCTTCTATACCTTCTTCCACTAGTTCAGTTTGCCTGAGTCATCTACATTTGGGACCAAATCGTAGTGAATTCTAATCCTTTGCCCAGGAGCCAATGCTGGTAGCCAGAGGGCAATAAGGAGATATTAAAGGCAACATTTATACCTGTGAATTGAGAGACAACTCTCTTTACTTCTCTGGGAAAACAGTTGGTGTTTTTCTCAGTTGGGGTAAAATGATATTTTTAAAACTTCTATTGCTTTCTTACATGGACAGATGTTTAAAATATTTATTAGCAAATACACCTTTTACTTTTTTTTATCTAAAGAAATATTGCTGCATCTCAGAGTTTTGGCAAATATTGCTTTTTATTCTTTTCTCTTTACTCTGTAGTTACACTATAGATTTAAATTGCATGTAGTGTTGTTGTTTACTGTATTAACAAAACTCACTTTTTATGGTAGTTCAAAAAGGTGGATGACTGGAGTATTTTAAATTTGTCTCTTAAACCAGCCAGCTGCCAAGAAAAACAAAACAAAAACAAAGTGTATTCCAGAGTAGAAAGCTATCATCTATTTCTGACGATCAACACCATTTCTCTGATATTTGACTGCCTGGTGACAAATGTGGTCCATTGCCACTAGCTGGGCCAGAGAATTCTTCCCTGAGACTTTTCAAACTAGAGCCAGGAGAGAGAAGCTCCTTATATTAGTTAGTTATTGCTACATAATAAAAAAATCGTAAAAATCAAAGTGGTTTAAAACTTTGAGCATTTATCAAGCTCCCACATCTGCAGATCTGCTCGGGAGCTTAGCTGATCTCAGCCAGGCTAGCTCATGCATCTTTAGGCTGGCAGTGGGTTTCGGCTGGAGCAGCTGGGGTATCTCCAGTCCACACTGCAGGTGTGCATGTGTGTTGCGTATGTCTCTTACCCTCCAACAGACTAGTCGGAGACTATTTCACAAGGGAGCAAGTGAGAATATGCAAGGTCACATGTACCTAGTCTCTGAAGTGGCATACTGTGACTTCAACCCATATGCCACTGGACAAAACAAGTCACACGAACAAGCCCAAAGCCAGGGCAGAAATGTACACAATGCATGAGGAAGCATGGCAAAGCTGTAGATTCTTGGAAGAGTGAGGAATTGGACCAGCCGTCCAACATACCCCAGCCACTTTTCTCTTTGGGCATGAAGCTATTAGGAATGAGTTCCACGTGCAGACATCTGTCTGCAGCAGATGCCAAAACCAAAGTCTAGAGAGGAACAGATGGAAGAGAGGGTGAACGAGAGTCCTGAAAATATTGAAGGTTTTAATAAGGTCTTTGGTGATCCTCAGATTGCCACACTTCTGAGGTTGAGATGGGCTACTACATACTTTTCCAAACTTTTCTTTCTAGCATAAATTGATATAAACTGCATTTCTGTTACTTTCAACCAAAGAGCTATGAAGTATATACACTATTTTCCTAGATCAGGGAATTTCCTCATCCCAATGCAAAGTTTTTTAGGTTTATTATTGGAGGCATAAATTTTTTTTTGTATTAGACGAAACATTATCATCTGTATTTCATAGGTTACCAGTTTACCGAATTAAACTGGACCACACAAGTTTCAAATAAAAATGTGACCTTATTTTCAGTAAAAATTATACATAATTAGTGTAAATTGAGAAAGACATAAAAAATCAGTTAGCATAAGGTAACAATATTTGTACGTTTAGCCCAGGAATTTTATCCCTAGAAATTTACCTCAATAAAATAATCTAACAGAAATACAGATCCATATGCATGAGATAGTTTATGACAACTTCATTCTTAACATGAAATAAGGGGAAACATCTAAATTAAGAGAATGCTTTAACAGATTATGACAGTTTTTCAGGATGGAATATTATGTGGTTTTTAACTATGTTAATTAAGAAAATTATACAAAATATCAAAATCTGTGTATGACATAAGCGAAAAATCAGAATAGCATTTTCATAAATGCCCAAACTATGTATATATGATCACTCCCCATAGGTACCCTTTATACAAACAAACACAACACACAAACACACACATCATTTTCTTTTGTGTGCAATAGGAAAAAAACTGTATTTTGTATCAACCTGTAATTTTCTCTTGCTCAGAGAGGGGATACACATCATCTTTGAGTGAAATTACTCTTCAGTGGGCCATTTGTTTATGCAAAGCCTAAATCCTATTCTAGAATCAAGAAGCTTGAACCACACATACTAAACAGCTCTAAATAAAGTTATCAAAGGCTGAATTCATTAAGGGCAGAATTGCATCTCTGTGGGATTATGATAATGCTGCCTGTGGCTGAGGAAAAGGAGGGTTAGCGATTTTATGCCAGGGACTGGGGGCTCATGGTAATAGGTGGGCTGGGGAGGCCAAGTAGAAAGAACATGTAGAGCATGTGGCTGATGGACTCAGCTCCAGAAGCAGTGACAGCTCATATCCAGAGCTATATATTTCTTTTACTTCATTTTCATTCTCCTTGTTATTCTCAGACCTTCAGTAAATTTTCTTACATGCACATCCAGGTATTTGCTGTTCTTTCAGGAATTCAGGGAGGGGCCTGCATCACTCCTTGGATAAAACAAGGGCCTGGCTTGCATGGAAAAGTGATAAGAAGACGGGCAGTGGTGACCCCAGGGGAAGTGTCAGGAGAAGGGATTCAGAATGAGAGTTCATTTGTGGGCTACATAAGAATTCCATTGGTATGGTACTTGTGTTTACCAAATATTTTATTTTTCTTCCTTTTTTTTTTGCAATGAAAAGATTTTATTCTCCTACTCTGCTAAACTCAAGAGAGGCTGTTTGACTTGCTGTGGCCAGGGAGATATGGGCAGGAGAAACATGTCATTTCAGAGCAGCAGAAGCATTGAGAACCTGTGAATTGTTCTCCATGTCTCTCTTCCCCCACCCTGGGCCTGGAATCATTCTGGCTGGACATTCCTCTGTCACTCTGGGTCCTGGAGTGATGGTGGTGAGGGGAGTAAAAGCTATAGCCAACTTCTGTTGGAAATGTTGTGTGAATGTGATGGTTAATTGTAGAGTCGTCTTGACTGGGTCATGCAGTGACCAGATATTTGGGTAAGCTTTATGTCTAGGTATGTCTTTGAGGGTGTTTCCAGATGAGATTAGTATTTGAATCAGTGGACTCAGTATAGTAGATTGCCCTCTCCTAAATGATTGTGTATTATCTAATCCACTGAAGGCCTGAATAGGAACAAAAGGTGAAGGAAGGAGAATCCACTCCTTCTGCATGACTGTTTGAGCTGAGACATTGGTCTTACCTGCCATTGGCTCCCCTGGCTCTCAGGCCTTTGGACTCAGGCTAAATGACAGCACCAGCTTTCCCTGAGTGTCCAGCTTGCAGATGGCAGATCATGGGGCTTCTCAGCCTCCATAATCAAGTGAGCTAATTTCTCACAATAAATCTCTCTCTTTCTCTTCTCTATATTTATAGTTGCTTATTGGTCCTATTTCTCTGGAAAACCCTGACTAATAGAGTTGGAAAGAAGTAAACCTTTGTGGTTGTCAGCCACTGAGACTTTGGGGTTATTTTTTACTGCAGTATAATCTGACCTATCGTGATAACATACAGGATTTTTCACAAACACAAGGCAGGTGGACTGTAGAAGACCGAGTCTCCCCTTGCCATCCAGCAGGGGCATTTCTGCAAACTGAAGACCTAGGACATACTCTCTGACTTGTGCTTGCACTTGGACTTCTATGTTGATGCCAAGCAGTATATTTACACTCTTCTGAAATGTCTTTTTCTTCATATAAATGGTTTATTTGTTAACTCTTTCATCAGCTCCAGTCTCAACTTTTGCCTTAAATTTTCACTGTAATGTTCAGAGACTCTAGTGATAGCTGTCTATGAGCATCATACTCAGACTAATTCAGACAGTGTGTTCCATGAACTTTGGTTTAATTTGTACGTAATTGTCAAACACTATGTTTGAGAAAACAATTGCATCCCTGGAAAAACCTGAAAGTCTCTATGTTAACTTTTTCCCCAATTTTTATATTAGGAAGCCAATCTGAATATCATGTTTTAAATGAAAGGATTTAATTTTAGGGTGACAATTTAAAATACATTAAAAAATGTACCTAATTCTACAAGAATGGGGATGTAGATTAATTAGAAAGATCTCATTAGTTTCTGATGGAGGGGTCCTTGATAGGAGCGACCCACTGGCCGCCGAGGAGCTGCTGCAACGGGGTGGGCAGCCTGAAGCCTCACCTTGCAGGTGGCCTACAAAAACGCTCAGGTTCCTCACTGTTCTGGCCAGGTGTCTCCTGGTAAAGGCAAGAGAGGAACCAAAGCAATCACCTAGATAACTAAGGAAAAACAAACCTGTGTGTGGCAGGTAAGTTGGGGAGCTGCTTCTACATTTTCTTGAGAACACAATTGTCATTCTTTACTTCCCTGGTGTCAGCAAGAATCTGATCTGCCTCCCAAGAGCTACTTTAACAATTACGGTGCTCTCGGTTGGTAAACATTGCTTCCTAGGAACTACCCAGCTCATCAATCTAAAGTTTGAAATAGCTCTGTCAGATCTCAGGGCCGTGTTGTTCCCACTGACTCATGGCAAAATTTCAATAACTGCTGTGAAAATGTTGGTCTATTGTGAAACTTTATAAGGCAAGTTATAGCAACTCATTCTTGTCCTGTGATTCTGGGGCAACATGAGAGCGGTGAATTCACAGGCTGGGTAAACAGATTTCAGTTGTGGTGGAGGCCAGGGAAGAAGACTTACTGTGTGTCAATCTCTGCATGAGGCATTTGCTGCAATTTAGCTCCAACACGTTCCTAGAGGCCGGTCTTAATCCCGCCACTTTTACAGATTAGAAGATGGAGTCTGAACAAGGCACACGGCTGGTGAGTGACAAAACTAGAATCCCTACCCAGATCCATTTGATTCTGAAGTTTTCCCCACTACCCCAGTGGCACTGGGAGAAGCCAGGGCATTTATTTTTTTAAAAAGTGCGTGGTTGTTTCTCGTGTCATTTGGGTTGGGAACTGTCCATGTCCTTAAGGCCATGGTTCTTAAACTAGCATGCATTATAATCATCTGTAAGGTATGTAAAAATACAGATTGATGGCCCCACCACTAGAGTTTCTGACTCAGTAGGTTTGAGTTGGGGCCTAAGAATTTGCATTTCTAACAAGTTCCCAAGTGATATTGAGGCTGGGACCTGGGCATTAAACTGTGAGAACCACCTGCATGAAGGTGAACTCAGAGAGCTGAATTTGACGTGAAAATCATTATTCCTGGGATGAGATCAGATATCTACAAAGTCCTAGTAATAAAACTAACATATGTAAAGTGAATACGTCTATCATAGGTGGATGGTCATAACAGAAATATTAAATAAGGGGGTAGAAAGTATAGCCAGTGCCAATTCATCTAGAAGGAAGAAGTGACATAAGGGTCAGTATTTACGTTCCCCTTGGATTCCCTGGACACTAAGCAAACATACGAAGATTGATCTGATTAATTTGTTCTCCCAGGTCTCTGATATTTTAGATATTTGGGATGGTCTCCAGCATGACTATTTTTCAGCACCATCACTTTGTGTAGTGACATCCCTGTGGATGCCATCGATATTGAATTTTATGTGAATGGTGCCCCCTGGTGGAGTGAAAAAGAATGTCACCTGCTACAAACAGATGGCCTAGCACTGTTATTCGCAGGTGGTCTGTGTGCCTCTAGAGACTGCTTCACTCACATTAACTAGCAAACCCGAGGACCAGTCCCTGGGACGTATAAGAACATGATCTCTGTAGCCCTGTCCTTGAGAAAGGTTTTCCTCAGTGATAACCCAACTGACCCAAGACCTTAACTTCTCGAAATAAGTGAAAGTGGTAGAAGGTGGTTAACTAATCAATATTCTATCACAATGTGCCTCTAGAGACTGCTTCACTCACATTAACTAGCAAACCCGAGGACCAGTCCCTGGGACGTATAAGAACATGATCTCTGTAAGCCCTGTCCTTGAGAAAGGTTTTCCTCAGTGATAACCCAACTGACCCAAGACCTTAAATTCTCGAAATAAGTGAAAGTGGTAGAAGGTGGTTAACTAATCAATATTCTATCACAATGTGCATCTTCTTCCTTGGTTTTGCAGACGACATTTCCAGATTTGGCTTACAAAGTAGGAATTGTGACTGAAACCTTTGGACAGGTATTTAAGCACTAAGTAGTGTCCCCCCTTGTCTACAGAATGGGACAGCCAGGGACATCAGATGCTCTCCAGCCCCTCCCTTGCTCTTAGGCCTAGAAACAAGACCCTCCCAAAGGTCTCTCATTCCCCAGGATCCACAGGAAGCCCAGCAGCTCAATGGGGAAGACGCAATGAATAGATGCGTGTCTTTGCGGGAACAAAAAGCCTCTTGGTTTGAACTCTTTGGTCTAGAAGAGAGAATATTCTACCAGGGGCATAAAACCCTAAACAGGCTCTACATAAGAAGCACGAACACTTTGTGTCTCATAACCCACTCCTCCCATTGGAAAGTCACACTTATCTTCATTGTCCCTGCTTCTCTATGACCTGAAGGTTTTCCAAGAACAGCTCCACCATGTAGCTATATGACCTTACTCAACCTTTCTGGACTTCTATTCCCTTATTTCATTATTTATGGGATTGTTATAAGGGTTACAGATAGAGAGAAACTGTATAGATAGAGCTGATACCAGTGACTTATACACCCTTACATTATATAAATGTTCTTTGCTATTATTATTCTGACATGCTTATTAATAAGGCCTTGGGGACAATTTGTTCATGTTGGATATGGAGGTGCTTAGAAAATTAGTGGAGATAATGTTGAGGAATTCAATCTGCATACAATGGGTAGAGCTGGAAAGTTGTGGAGGGTAGTTAGATCTAGAACCAGTAGAGAGGTGTGAATTCCAGAGGAGATAACTCATCTGGAAAGTAGGTTATCAGGAGTAAATGATTCCAGGCTGAAGGGAAGGAGGGGGCTGAGGATGTGGGAGGCATATTTCAGAGAGAAGAAACAACGTTGTACACGCCTGCGTGACCCAAGCTTCCCCCTCCCTCTTAAGGGTCATCTCCCTCTAATGAGAGTTATTTACACTACTGCTTGTAGACTGCAAGGGTCCAGAAATCTATTTATATGGGTTGTGACCAGCATTTAAAAAAACAAAAACAAAAAACCCTAGAATACTATAAAATATCAGTGTGCATCGCACAAAATGAGGAAATATTGTCTTATGAGACGTGAATATGCTATGCATGTACATGTGTACAGAGTCATGATGTAAAACGCATTTTTACTATGGGTCTTGGTACAAAGAGTTTGAAAGCCCTGGCTCTAGTGCATCACTGGGTCGGCGAGCGGGGTGGGGAGTTTTCTCCTGTCTGCTGGTACAAGATCTTCTTGACTACCTTTTTTCTAGTCTTCCTTTTCCTCCCCAGCCTTTTGTGAGTGTCTTAGTTTGGGTGGCTACAACAAAGTACCATAGACTGGGTGGCTCATAAACAGCAGAAATTTATTTCTCACAGTTCTGGAGGCTGGAAGTCCAAGATTGGAGTGCCAGCATGGTAGGGTTCTGACGAGGGCCCTCTTCTGGGTTGCACATAGCCGTCTTCCTGTTTTATCCTCACTTGGAAAGAGGGGAGAAAGCCCTCTGGGCTCTCCTGTACAAGAACACTAATAACATCATGAGGGCTCCACTCTCATGGCCCAATTACCTCTCAAGGGCCTCATCTCCAAATTCTATTACATTGAGGGTTAGGATTCCAACATGTGAATTTTGGGGGAGGACACAAACATTCAATCTGTAACACTGAGCCAAAGTGGGTACCTCATTGCTGCGCTTCTGGTGGGGACCTGGGGCTTAGGCTACCCTCTGATGCAATGTTGCCATTTCTGCAAAGTCTGAGAGGTGAGAACAGGCGGAGGGGGTTGAATAGAGAGAACCTTCCCTTAGTCTTTTTTATTTTATGACCTCAGGGCCTCATTCCTTGTCGCAGAAGGGCTCTTCTCCCAATGTTAGCACTGAAAATATTTATTCATTTTGGGGGAGAAATTTGTATCTTGTATGCACAGAGTTCTATAACTTTTATGTACTTCTGAGTATTAAATTAAGGCCACTCAAGTTTAACACATCCGTTTCAGATCCAATGTAATCCCACCTATCTCCTCCCCCCTCTCCTCAGTACTGGCTGTGCTTCTTTATGGGGACTTAGAGTGGGAAGAAGGCTTGCTCTGTTTTTTTTCACTCCTTGAGTGGGGAGGAGAGATGAAAAGGCGTGGGTTGCTCATTCCTGGTGTGCACCAGCTACCCCCTGGCTGTTGGGTCTTAGGCTGAGATAGATTAAGTGTGGTTGCCCATTGATGGCGGGTATCCCAGCTGGTTCCTTCTTGGGGTACATATGTGATTTCTTCATGGCCATTCAGGGTCAGAAAAAACCTCCTCCTCAGTGTCTGCCCAATTCCCTAACATGGGAGATCAGTTCTAGTACAACCTCTTTGAATTCCATCCAGCTTTTGCCACCAGTAATACACCCTGCTATTTCCTGTTGCTGGGGACTCCCACCCTGGAGGTGGCCCTTTTGTTTGAGGTACACAAGACAGCCCATGGCCAGCTGCCTTCTGCAGTGTCCACCTGAGCCATAGGAGACCTAGGTTTCCTTGCGACACCAAATGGCAGGAGGGCTGGCTTCCCCACTGATGGGACTCTCTCTCTGCCATCTAAGTTCCCATCTCCCCTGCTCAGAGAGGCCCAAGGAATGAGCAGATCAGCACGTCTGCTCACTGGCAGACGTCCCACTGTGGATCCGGATGCCTCTTTTTCCTACTCCCCTAATGCCTCTGAGTGTTTCCCTTTCTCTCCCCCTCCATGTAAAATGCCAAAGCTCCCAACTCCCCACTGATGGCTCACAACAAGCAATCTCTCCTCTTTCTCCTGTTCCTAATCTTATGCTCCTATGGGGTAGAGGGAAGAAGAGGGGCCTGGGGATGGCTGGGAGCAACAGAGATGCTAAAATGCAGCCTACTGAAATGCCCTGGAAGGGTATACAGCCTACAGCTATTGGCAGCTCCCTTTGGAATGTGAGGTTCTTAATGTGTCTTTGCCTTCTATACCGGGTCTTGGTCACCAGTTCTGAGACAACAGAAACATTACCATCAACACCCCACCACGTGTGGGCTGAGAGATCCATGTCATCTTCCCTTGTCCATACTTTGAAGAGTTAAATCAAAAGGCTCTGGAAGTGAAGTTTGGAAATGTTTATAAACATGCCTGAGCACACTGTCAAGAGATGTCTCAAGAAAAACCCGTCTGATTGGACAAAGACCTGTGGACCTGAGCGTGGATCTGGTCCATATTACAGCTGCAATACCGTCTCCAGTGGATGTTTTTCAGTTAAAAGGGAAAACTAAAAAGGCACAAAAATAGGGGAAGAGTTCTGCTTTTCCAGAACCAGCAAAAATATTTTTATTTGTAATGAATTTCCATTAAGTAGAAGTAACTTGAAAAAATATCACATCACATTTACTGTTAGTAAGAGTTTTATTTACAGAAACTCCAGAATTTATTGGATTTTAACTAAAAATTAAAAAAAAGCATTTAAAAACTGCTTCTATATTTTTTGGCCATTTTAGTAAACAATTCAGTACATTTGTGTGGCAAATGTGAATTTTTGAAGGTTTTTATCTCAAATGAAAACTGTCATAGAAATAGGCTTACCTACTGCGAAAAATTCAGATGGTTAAAAACATACATTAAATGTCGCTTCGGTTTTTGCCGTTTTTGTTGTTGTTGTTTTAATAACTTGAACTAGATGTTACACTGGAAGGGTGCAGGAGCAAGCTGCCAGATGAAGTGGTGAAGACAGGATCACTGCTCTGAGCACTCACCCAGATACGGTAGCCCTGGAACTTACATCACCTGTCCCTTTTGGCTGGGTGGGGGGAGAGGTAGCTCTCACATTATCAGTGGAGATGGCAGGTCTCTTGTTTAAATCACTGCAATTGGCATTCTTCTTTTTTCTCTTCACCCTGTGCTCTATACTGGGCTCCCTTTCCTGATGTTACCCGAGTGGCTCCAACTGCTGCACTGACAGAACCTCTTCTGTTATGGTTTAAATGTTTGTGTCCTCTCCAAAATTCATGTTGAGACTTAATCTCCAATGTATTAAGAGGTGCATCCTTTAGAACGTGATGAGGCCATGAGGGTTCTGCCCTCAAGGATGGGATTAGAGCTCGTATAAAAGAGCTTGAGAGAGATTTCACCCCTTCCCTCCTCTTTTGTCCTTCTGTCTTCCACCCGTGAGGATGCAGCAAGAGGTGCCATCCTGGAAGCCCTCACCAGACATCGAATCTGGCAGCACCTTGATCTTGAACTTTCCAGCCTCTAGAAATGTGAGAAATAAATTTTTGTTGTTTATAAATTATCTAGTCTGTGGTATTTTGTTATACAAGGGGGCTTCAAAAAGTTCATGGGAAAGTGAAATCAAAAGATGAAAATAAAGGGGCCGGCCCGGTGGCGCACTGCTACAGTGCACTGCTTGGGAGTGCGGCGGTGCTCCTGCCGAGGGTTTGGATCCCACATACAGACCAGCCGCTCACTGGCTGAGCGAGGTGCGGGCGCAACACTGAGGGTTGCGATTCCGTTGCCGGTCCCGGTCCGGTACGGGCGCGACACTGAGGGTTGCGATCTGTTGCCGGTCACGAAAAAAGACAAAAAAAGGAAAGAAAAAAAAAAAGATGAAAATAAAAAATATAAACTTTATTTCTCAGCATAAGCTCCATCAAGTTCAAGACTCTTTTGTAAGCAATGATACCAGCCATTGATTCCATCCCTAAAGAACTGAGGTCCTGGAAATTTAACCATGTCAGTGCAGTCTTTTTTACATTCATAACTGAAGAAAAATGGGTGCCCTTTAAAGACTTTTTTAAGATTAGGAAACAAAAAGAAGTTAGAAGGAGCCAAGTCAGGATAGTAAGGTGGATGCCAAATGGTATCTCATGAAAACTTTTTTTTTTTTTTTTATTTTTTATTTTGTCAATATACAATGTATATGATT
>NW_007733349.1:105615-109845 GCF_000696425.1 Galeopterus variegatus | reverse complement strand
CCCGCACCTCGCTCAGCCAGTGAGCGGCTGGTCTGTATGTGGGATCCGAACCCTCGGCAGGAGCTCCGCTGCACTCCCAAGCAGGGCACTGTAGCAGTGCGCCACTGGGCCGGACCCTACTTAATTTTTTTTTTAAAAAAGAAATAGAGTGCTGCAATGAACATTGGGAAACAAGTAAACCTTCGCCTTGATGATTTCCATTCCTTTGGATATATTCCCAGCAGTGGGATAGCTGGGTCGTATGGTAGATCTATCTTCAGCTGTTTGAGGAACCTCCAAACCATTTTCCATAGGGGTTGCACCATTATGCATTCCCACCAACAATGTAAGAGAGTTCCTTTTTTTCCGCAACCACGCCAGCATTTATCTTTCAGCGTCTTTTGGATTTTGGCCATCCTAACTGGGGTGAGATGGTATCTCAGTGGTGTGGTTTTGATTTGCATTTCCCGGATGAAAACTCTTGTAAAATTGTCCTTGTTTGATGAGAGGAGAGTGCAGGAGCATTGTCGTGGTAGAGAAGAATTCTCTGGTAAAGTTTTCCCAGGCATTTTTCTGCTAAAGCTTTGGTTAATTTTTTCACAACACTCTTAGAATAAGCAAATGTTATTGCTCTTTGGCCCTCTAGAAAGTCAAAATATAAAATGCCTTAAGCATCCTAAAAAGCTGTTGCCCTGACCTTTGCTCTTGTCCAGTCCACTTTTGCTTCTGCTTTGACTGGACCACTTCCACCTCTTGGCAGCCATGGCTCTGATTGTGCTTTCTCTTCAGGATCGTACTGGTACCTGTTTCATCTCCTGTTACAATTCTTCAAAGAAATGCTTCAAGAACTTGATCCCCCTTGCTTAAAATTTCCATTGAAAGCTCTGCTCTTGTCTGCAGCTGATCTGGGCACAACAGTTCTGGCGCCCATGGAGTGGAAAGTTTGCTCAACTTAAATTTTCAGTCATAATTGTGTAAGCTGAACCCATTGAGATGTCTATGGTGTTGGCTATTGTTTCTGCTGTTAATTGTCAATCCTCTTCAATTAGGGCATGAGCAAGGTTAATTTTTTTTCACAAATTGATGTGGTTGTTTGCCATTGTGGGCTTCATCTTCAACACCATCTCATCCCTTCTTAAAATGAGTTATCCATTTCTAAACTGCTGATTTCTTTGGGACATTGTTCCCATAAACTTTTTATAAAGCATAAATGATTTCACTATTCTTCCACCCAAGCTTCATCATAAATTTGTTTGTGCTTCGATTTTAGCAGGACTTGTATTGCTCTGATAGGGGCTCTTTTCAAACTAATATCTTCTTATTCTTAGTGTCTCAAACTAGATTCTGTTCAGACATGTTATAACAAGTTAGTGTGAGTTCATTTTGGTGCAAAAATTTTTGCAATCCATGTATAGTTTTTCCATAATATGCATTTTCTATGAATGTTTTAAAGAACCCTCATAGCAGCCCAAATAGACTAAGACACCTTCCATGTCTAAAGGTTCCAAATGTTCTCCTCTAGTCTACCTAGGTGACTAGCATAGATGCCAGATTTCAACATTCATAGCTTTCTTTCTTGTGGCTCTTCCTTGTCAAGGGAAGAGTATCCTCTTCTCATCAGGGGTACTTTTTGTTTAATTTCTTTTTTTCAGGTTTTTATGCCTTCCTAACTCAGATTAAGCTTGATCCAAGTTACCCAGTACCTAGACTGGAAGAAAACATCAGCATGACTGCAAAACTACATCCTGAATTACTTATTTTTAGCAACCGCCAGCTGGGGAAGGGGGGTACCTCAACTCTCTTACTTATCACTTTGGAGTGGTATAGTTATCAAAATGGGCACCACAATAAAATTGGTAACTAATCAGTGTTGCCAAACTACTGGCTGAATATCAGATTGGGCAGGGGGCCCAAACAGGTAGACCTCTGGGCCACATTCCCAGTAGACTGGTTTTGTTTGGTACTCACAGTGAGTTTGAAATACATGTTGGAGTGCCATTAAGCTAAGCACACACCCTCCTGATCCCAGTCTCTCTCCTGCCTCTTGTTTAAGAGCTGGCTAGCTCTCCTCATTTATGTTATCCTGAGTTCCTGAAACGCATCTGCTGTGCTCGGCTGTTCTCAAACCTTTCTTTGTGGACCAATCTTTGTCTAGAGACTAATAGCTCCAATCTGTTTTTTTAACATGTCCTTTCAGCCTGTCTCCACTTTTACAGGACCTCATACAAATAGAATTATATAAAGCCTCCTCTGGTTGCTGAGCCTAAATTTCCATAGAGGTTGGAACTCTATTCTGGATCTGAATTATACCAATATTACAATGCCACGTGAAATTATAATTGATTTGGAAATGAGTGAAGATATAACAGGAAATGGGCCAGATCATATATAAAATTAGAACTCTGACCTACAACCTTCACCTACCTGCCCAGAAAACCAGCTCCTTTTCAATAAACAGACCAGGAAGTCAGCCTGCTGTAACTTGAACTTGTAGGAAGTCCGACTGCTATCTCTGGTAACGGTCCAGGGAGCTAACAATAACTCTGTAACAATTGGTCTAAAATGGCCAGGACTTGATTGATAATTGACAGCTTCCCTAATTTTTGTCCCTGCTTCCAATTTAGGACCAACCAGAGAAAGCCAAATATGCTATAGGATGCCCAGCTTCTAGTTAGCCACCTCCAGCTTCCCCATGCCTACTGCCTCCAGTCACGGCATGCCAAAAGCCTGAAAGACCTTCCCCTTTTCCACTGTAGTGTTCCCACTCCTCTACCTGCCTTTGAGTGTTGGTCAAAATATGAGCAATGGTGGCTGACTCCCTTGTTATAGCAAGCTCTGAATGAATAGCTTTTGCTTTTCCCATTTGGTTTGTCTTTATTATTTTCACAGAAATAAATTCAATTTTATTTAGATAATCAAAATAATAACAAAGGCCTTCAGTAAAATGGTAAAATAAAGAGGAAAAATAAGAACCTTTTGTATTCTGTCAAAGAATAAGATCTAGTGTTCTATAGCAATACAGGGAGACTACAGATAACAACAAATTACTGTGTAACTTCACATAGCAAGTCAAGAGGATGGTGAATGTTCCCAACACAAAGAAGTAACAAATGTTTGAGGTGATGGATATGCTAAACACCCTGATATGATCACTGCACACAGTGCAAATGTACCCAAATATCACATTGTACTCTATAAACATACAATTATCATGGGTCAATTAAGAAAAAATAAGTTAAAAAGAAAAGAAAATTCAGAGACAGAGCAGATCAGAGGTTACCAGAAATGGGGGAAGTGGGGAGGAGTAATGAGAAATTATTGCTTAATGGGTACAGAGTTTATGTTTAGGATGACAAAAAAGTTTTGGAAATAGATAGAGGTGGTGGTTATATAACATTGTAAATGTAACAAATTCCACACAATTGTATTTTAAAAAATGCGTAAAACGGAAATTCTTATATGCGTTTTACCACAATAAAAAAGTTTAAGAGGGGGTGTTCTCTTTAGGATGTTTTAAATGTCCTCCCTGGGTTACTTTTCTGATTTTTCCTGTCACTACAGAAATTAATAATAATTAATAATAAAACATCCCACTTTAAAAACTTTTTTGAAGCTTATGGCAGTAATTTCTGCAAAAGATGGCTCTGGGCTTATTAATTAAAAAGGATGCAGGGGGCATTTGAAATATTATCATCTGGGTGACTTTATTCTACATTTATCAATACTCTACAGTCTCACCATAGTTAAGATAATATGAAAAGAGTTTGAAATATGGTGATAGCTTAAAATGTGAAAATAATTCCTCTTAACATGAATAATTATTCCACCAGTTTTAAAACTAATAAAAATCAAAGTAAAAGAAAAACCCTGGCCATTTTAATTATGAGAAATTATATGTATTCTGGGAAATTAGAAATGTTACCCACACATTCATAATTCAGAATCCTCATTCTAGAAATTCTTTCCTTGGAGATGTTCCAAAGAAATGGACCCCATGGGTGCCCATCTTAACAGGACCTAGCAAATATAAGGCTGTATATGAGGAATAGCTGTGTTTGAATCCAAATTTAACAATAATTTACTTCACATTTGAACTGAAATGCAGAATAGAAATGTGCAGTCTTTGAACATGTTTTCTTTATTTCTCTAAAAATATAACTTTTACTATTCTTTACGCTAGACAGAGAGAGGCAGAGGAGAGAATACCACAGAAACTCTGTTTTATTTTCTAACTTTTCAGGAATCATTGTA
>NW_007733349.1:101900-104733 GCF_000696425.1 Galeopterus variegatus | reverse complement strand
AATCACCTGGGGATAATTAAAATGCATAGTTCTAAGCTCCACTTCTGAATTTTCTGATTTTGCAGGTCTGGGATGGAGCCTAGGAATTTGCATATATAACAAGTTCTCAGGAGATGTGATGCTGCTGGTCACAGGACCACACTTTTCACTGCTATTGTCCCATGTACAAGTTAGTAAAAATTGCAACATGTGGTATGCACATGTGTGTGTGCGTATGTGTGTGTGGTGGCAGTGATAGTGGTAAGGGTAGGGTTTGACCAGAGCAGGACCTGGACATAGAAAAGCTTGCAGGTGTAGATCATTGTGAGAAAGCCGCAGAGGTTCTGGAATGAGCCCTGATCCCAAAGGTGTAAGGGAGAGGGAAAGGGAGAAAGAAAAACTCATGTGATCCTGAGAGCTGGATGCTTCTTCCATCGGGATTTCTCTGTAATGAAAGTCCTAGGTTGTTAAGCAAACCATGGAGTTGCTAAATTGTCACATCTCAGCCTCACATACAATACTGATACATGCATGTTATGCTCTCAGACTACATATTGAAATGCTGTGCATTGGTGGAGTAAGCTAGGTAAATATTTGTACATTTGACTGCACACAACTGCTACTTATGTTTCCTTGTTCTGCTCTGTCTTAAGAAATCTGTGAGTCAGCCAGCTAAACTGCTGGCTGTGAGGCAACTGGCTGTGAATTTTAAGCCCATCATAGTCATTCACCTGCTTAAAGATTGAGGTGATGGGTACTACAGTGAGTCTAGCAGCCTTTTTCTTTTTTTTTCCTGCCAGATAGTAAAGACAAGAAGATCTTCACAGATTGCTGAATGGATCAAATTAGTATAAATTCTGGAACTAACACTGAAAATGAAAACAAGCAAATCTCAGTTCAACAGGATAAGAACACACATTGATATTTAGATCATTCTTTTATTATTATTATTATTATTTTTTTTCCCCTTTTTGTCTTTTTTTCATGACTGGTAACGGGATCACAACCCTCGGTGTCACGCCCATACTGCAACCGGCAATGGGATCGCAACCCTCGGTGTCGCGCCCACACCACGCTCAACCAGTGAGCGGACCGGTCTCTATATGGGATCCGAAACCTCGGCGGGAGCGCCACTGCGCTCCCAAGCGCCGTACTCTACCGAGTGCGCCACCAGGCCGGCCCTATTATTATTATTCTTTGTTTATTGAAACATAACTGATTTTACATATCTGTGGGGCACAGCATTGAATATCCATATCTGTGTGCAATATGTGATGCTCAAATCAGGACAGTTAGTATATTCAACATTACACAATGTAATCATTTTTTGTAGCCCTTTACCAATTTCTTGCTAGTCCCTCTTCCCCTCCCCCTTTCCCACCTCTGGTGCCCTCAGTTCTGTTCTCTCCTTTTGAAAACAAATTATTGTGTTGGTTGTATCTTCTTTCTTTTTTTAAAATTTATTTATTTATTTTTTATTAGCTCCAACTTATGAGTGAGGACATACAGTATTTCTCTTTCTACACTTGGCTTATTTCACTCAACATAATTTTCTCTAAGTTCATCCATGTTGCTGTGAATGGCAGAATTTCATTCTTTTTTATGGCAGAATAGTATTCCATTCAGTATATATACCACATTTTCCTTACCAAGTAGTCCATCAGTGGACATTTAGGTTGGTTCCAACTCCTGGCTATTGTAAATAGAGCTGCTGTAAACATGGGAGTGCAGGTATCTCTTCAACATGATGATTTCTATTCCTTTGGATACATACTCAGCAGTGGGATTGCTGGATTGTATGGCAGTTCTATATCTGTAGTTGTCTGAGGAACCTCTATGTTTTCCATAAGGCATGCACTGATTTACAGTTCCACCAACATGTTGGAGAGTTCTCTTTTCTCTCTATCCTTGACAACATTTGCTATTCTCTATTTTTGATAATGTCCAGTCTAACTGGGGTGATATCTCAATGTGGTTTTGATTTGCTTTTCCCTGATGCTGAGTAATGTTGAGCATTTTTTCAGGTGTGTGTTGGCCATTGGTATGTTTTCCTTTGAGAAATGCCTAGTTAGTTCTTTTGCCCATTTTAAAATCAGGTTACTTGTTTTTTTTTTTTTCACTCTGAAGTTGTTTGAGTTCCTTGTATGTTCTGGATATTAAAACCTTGTGTGTGAGAGAGAGACAGATGGAGAAAGAAGGAGAAAGAGGGAGAGAAAGAAAAAAGAAAGAAAGAAAGAAAAGAAAGAAGGAAAAGACCACAACAATACATTCAACTTTCCAAAGGAGAGAACAAATCTAAGGATACTAGAGATGGGGGGGAGGGAGAGGTCTTGGGGAGTGATACATTGAGTAAAGGGCATGAAAAAAATCATGATTTGTAATAATGAATATGCTAAATAAATATATGCTAATAAAATTTTAAAAAATACCTTGTCAGATGCATAGTTTGTAAATATTTTCTCCAATTCTGTAGATTGTCTTTTCACTCTGTTAACTGTTTCTTTTGCTGTGCAGAAGCTTTTAAGTTTGATATAATCCCATTTGTTTATTTTTTCTTTTGTTGGCTGTGCTTTTGGGGTTTTAGTCATAAAGTTTTTTCCAGCCTTGCTTCCTGAAATATTTTCCCCATGTTTTCTTTTAGGAGTTTTATAGTTTCAGGTCTTATATTTAAGTCTTTAATCCATTTAGAGTTGATTTTGTATACAGCAAAAGATGCAGGTCTAGTTTTTTTCTTCTACATATGGAAGTCCAGTTTTCCCAGCACCAGTTATTGAAGAGGCAGTTTTTTCCCCAGTGTGTGTTCTTGTTGCTGTTGTCAAAGAACAGTTGACTCTCAGTATGTGGGTTATTCTGT
>NW_007733349.1:92057-101553 GCF_000696425.1 Galeopterus variegatus | reverse complement strand
TTTATTTATTTATTTATTGCTCAAGATTGCTTTGGCTATTCAGGATCTCTTGTTGTTCCATATGAATGTTAGGATAATTTTTTCTATTTCTGTGAAGAATGTCATTAGTACTTTGATGGGTAATTGCATTGAATCTGTAGAACACTTTGAGCAGAATAGACATTTTTGCAATGTTAATTCTTCCAATCTGTGAGTATGGACTGTTTTTCCATCTTTTTATATCCTCTGTAATTTCTCTTCAGCAGTGATTTGTAGTTCTGGTTGTAGAAATCTTTCTCCTCCTTGGTTAAATCAATTCCTAGGTATTTTATCTTTTTGGTGACTATTGTAAATGGGCTTGCTTTCTTGATTTCTTTTTTTGCTAGTTTATTATTGGAGTATAAACATGTTACTGATATTTGCATGTTGATTTTGTATTCTGCAACTTTACTGAAATCATTTACCTGCTCTAAGAGATTTTTTTTTTCTTTTTTTTGTAGAATCTTTAGGTTTTTCTATGTATAAGATCATGTCATCTGCAAACAGGGACAGTTTGACTTTGTCCTTTCTCATCTGGATTCCCTTTATTTCTCTCTCTTGCTTGATTGCTCTTGCTGGTACTTCCAATACTGTAGGAGGGGTGAGAATGAGCATCCTTGTCTTGTTCCCATTCTTAAGGGAAAGGCTGCTTTTCCCATTCAGGATGATATTGTTGGTGGGTTTGTCATATATGGCTTTCCTTCTATACCTAGTTTGCTGAGAGTCTTTATTATGAAGGGATATTGAATTTTGTCAAATGTTTTTTTCTGTGTCTATTGAGATGATTATATGATTTTTGTTCTTGATTTTGTTAATGTGTGTATCAGATTTATTGATTTGCTTGTGTTGAACCATCCTTACATCCCTGGGATGAATCCCACTTGATTGTGGTGAATGATCAAAACATTTTTTGATAGTACTTTTGTTCAAATCAGAATGCAGATAAGTTTTTTTTTTCTGTTGAATTTGGTTGATATATCTTTGAAGCTGTTATTACTATGTGACAGTTTCCCCCGCTTTAGTCAAACCATTTATTTGTTGAAGAGTTGAATCATTTTTTTTCTGTTGAATTTCCCATATCCTGGACTTGTTTGATTGATACTGTGGTATTGTTTAACTGGTTTCTATATGCCACATATTTCTTGTTAACTAGTAGTAAGTCTAAAAATACAATTAAATTTAGGTTCAATTTTCTGCAGGGGGCAAGAATATTTCATAGGCAATATTAGATACTTGATATTGCATCACATCAATGGACACACATTGTCTGCTTGTTCCACTTTTAATGATGCTAAGGTTGATCTGTGAGTTTAGGTGTCATCAGTATGATCCACCCATTATCAAATTTCCCATCAACCACATTGATGATTATTACCTAGATACATTGTTTCACTGGGGATTGCAAAATGACAACTTTCTGATTTAAACGTTCTTTCTGAACTAGTTGGATTTCTTCCAAGGGGAAGAACTTTCCCTCTCATTTATTTGATCAAACTGAAGCAGAGCTTATAAATGAGAGGTAAGATAAATATTTGATTCTGTACTTCTATTTACCCCCAATTTCAGAATAATGAGCCCCGCAACATACAAATGTGACCAATGTGGTTTTCATTTTTCAAAATTTCATAATGAACTTAAAGATTTTATATATATTTATATGTTTTTACATGTTAATATATTAGGGATTTTATATACTTATATTTTATATATTTAAAATATTTAATATATTTTATATTATATATTAAAATATACTTAATATATACTAATTTTCCAACCCCACCTTAAAACACCACCACCAAGAAACACAGTAGCTTCCTTGGTCCATATTTCTGTGAAGGTGTTACCCATTTCTCAATTCTCCTGCATTGCCAAACTTCTCAAGAGCTGTAAACAACAATATTTCCACTTTTTCAACTCTTCTTTTCCTCAATCCATTCTAGTAAGATTTCTCTGCAGCCCCACCACTGTAGTGACATTTTTTGGTCTCAGGATCACTGGCAATCCACACAGCCACATACAATGTACACTTCTCTGTCCTCATTTTATCCTTTCAGCAGCATTTGGTGGTTGGTCATTCACTTCTTGAAACATTCTTCTCTCGACTATCATCAGGCTATTGTTTCTTAGCTTTCCAAACTCACTGGCTTTTCCCATCAGTTTCCCTTTCTAGCTGGCTCCGATTTCTCCCATTAAGTGTTGACATTCCTCTGCTCTAAATCCTGAGTTCTATTCTGTTCTAATTTTCCCTTTCTACCTGGGTAATCTCATTAATTCCCAGCTTTTAAAATATCAATACGACTCGACTCCAATGTTTATACCTTCAGCACAGACAATTTTTCTGAGTACTGTATCTAACTCTGCTTACCTGGCACCTTAACCTGGGTGTCTCGCACACATCTCAAACTACACATGTCCAAGATACAACTTCTCATTTCTCCTCTACAAATGAATTCCTCCTCCATTTCTCCTGTTTTACTAAAAAGGCACCACTATCTCCCAGTTTCTCAATTTAGAAATCTAAGAGGCAGTCCTGATTTCTTTTTCCCACAACCCCTATATCCCAGGTTTCAAAATTCCATTTGATTCTTCCCCCTAAAATATCTTGACTCTGTCAACTTTTCTCTATCTCCATGGCTAACACACTAGTCATGGCCCATCTTTACTTGGTCTATGTTCACACNCATTCACTTCTTGAAACATTCTTCTCTCGACTATCATCAGGCTATTGTTTCTTAGCTTTCCCATCAGTTTCCCTTTCCAGCTGGCTCCGATTTCTCCCATTAAGTGCTGACATTCCTCTGCTCTAAATCCTGAGTTCTATTCTATTCTAATTTTCCCTTTCTACCTGGGTAATCTCATTAATTCCCAGCTTTTAAAATATCAATATGACTCGACTCCAATGTTTATACCTTCAACACAGACAATTTTTCTGAGCACTGTATCTAACTCTGCTTACCTGGCACCTTAACCTGGGTGTCTCGCACACATCTCAAACTACACATGTCCAAGATACAACTTCTCATTTCTCCTCTACAAATGAATTTCTCCTCCATTTCTCCTGTTTTACTAAAAAGGCACCACTATCTCCTAGTTTCTCAATTTAGAAAGCTAAGAGGCAGTCATGATTTCTTTTTCCCACAACCCCTATATCCCAGGTTTCAAAATTCCATTTGATTCTGCCCCCTAAAATATCTTGACTCTGTCAACTTCTCTCTATCTCCATGGCTAACACACTAGTCATGGCCCATCTTTACTTGGTCTATGTTCACACCCCTTGATGAGTTTCTTGGATTCTACACTTGTTCCTCTATAATCCATTTCCCACATTATGTGCAAGAGTGATCATCTTCTAGAACATAAATTAAACCTTACTTTAAAACTGTCAGTGACTTTTCATTAAACTTGTAATAAATCCACCCTCCTTACAAGGGCTAGATGGCTCTAGAGATCTGTGTGATCTGTCTCCATTGACCTCTCCACCTCAGGTTATGCTACTCCTTCATTACCCCATAACCGTTCTTAAAAAGCTCTTCTCCCCACTATTGCCACATGTGTCTTCTTATCCATTGGTACTGTCATGTGGATACTTTTTTTGACTAGTCTAACTAAAGCAGGCCTCTCTCAGTTATTTTCTATTTCACCTTTTTGATAATGATATTCATAGCCATTTCACACTTTATAAATATTTGTGTACTTGTTTTTTTTTGGTCTTCTACACCAAATGTAATCTTTATGAAAGTAGAGAATATATTTCTTACTTTTGAATCTCAGCACTTAGCTTAGTATCTGGCACATAGTTAGTAATCAGTAAATATTTATTGGGTCATACTATTTATGTGAAACATCTTCTGAATTCTTAGTGTTTACAGAGCCAAGCAAGGATCTGAGAATATACTGTTGAGCAAGACATGTCCTTGCTTTCAAGGTGATTACATCTTCCAGAGGGTACAGGTATGTATATAAACAAATACAATATATGCAATGCTATTATACAATATAATTAAAAATTATACAATATGATTAATCTTATAGAAGAAGCATAGGGTACTTTTGCGTGAAATAAAAGGGTTATCTTGGGTGTTAGCAGTAATTTCAATGAATCTCTCTTATTTGACACAGGCTATTTTCAATTTTTCACTATTTACATATCCTTGTAGATGTATGATATGTACAACCCTAGGATGGATTCTTAGAAAGAGACTTGCTCAATCAATGGAATTGAATATTTTGAGAATTTGAATTTTATTGCTGAATTCTTTTACCAATATTGAGTGGGATCTCTCTTTTCAAAGTGTTTTTGCCATCATTGGTATTCTGGTATTTGAAAATTTCACAATTCATTATGAGAAAAATAGTGTCTCACTATTTAAATTTTAACTGTATTGATTATTAGTGAAGAAAGACCTTTTCTTGAACCTATGTTTGACACTTAGGGTTTAATTTTTAGATTACTTCTTTATATTCTTTACTTATCTATCTTTATTTTGAGGTGTTCATCATTTTCTTTTGGATTTATAACATTTCTTTTTATATTATAAAAATAAAGTCATTATGGGCCGGCCCGGTGGCGCACTGCTACAGTGTGCCGCTTGGGAGCATGGCGGCGCTCCCGCCGAGGGTTCGGATCCCACATACAGACTGACTGCTCACTGGCTGAGTGAGGTGCAGGCGCAACACCGAGGGTTGCAATCCCGTTGCCGGTCCCGGTCCGGTACAGGCACGACACTGAGGGTTGCGATCCGTTGCCGGTCACGAAAAAAGACAAAAAAAGAAAAAAACAAGTCATTATTATATATAGTCAAATTATGTTTTCTCAAATTTCTATTTAATTTTAATTTTAATTTTTTATCTTTATGCTTTTGATGTTGAAGAATTATATATTTAATTTCTTCAACATCAAATCATATCATTTATAATTTCTTTTCTTTTTTTTTTTTTAAAGATGACCGGTAAGAGGATCTTAACCCTTGACTTGGTGTTGTCAGCACCATGCTCAGCCAGTGAGCAAACCGGCTATCCCTATATAGGATCCGAACCCATGGCCTTGGTGTTATCAGCACAGCACTCTCCCTATTGAGCCATGGGCGGGCCCGATCATCATTTATAATTTCTTAGAAAGATTCTTTCTGCCTAAGATTATAAAAAATTCATCCATAATTTACTTCTAGCACTTATTTGTTTTCATTTTTTCATGGTTAAAAATTGATTTTGGTGTAAAAAGTGAAAGTGGGAATTCAGGTTAATTGGTTTTTCCAAATAGTTAGCTTGGATAACACTGCTCTTTGTACTCTTTTCTCTCTGATTTGAGTTCTAAAATTATTTGAATGTGGAAATAGCACCGTCTCCTGGGGTCATAAAGTCAAGATTCTCATGAAAGCCTCTGGCCCTGAGCACATGACTCTGGTATAAAAGTGCGCCTCAAACCCAGGTGCCTGGGAAACATGGAGGACTTTCTATAACTCTTTTCACCTCTAATTTTGGGGGAGTGGGTCTTCCTCTTTAGCACAATTTAAAATCACTTGTTACCCAGCAGTTTCCTATTTACACCTTATTTCATCTAAAGGAAAAAAAGAGAACTTGCTGTAATCCTCATATCATGGAACGGTTTTTTGGTCTAAAAATTTGCTGCAGCCTGTGACCTGGAAAGAAACCTNTAAAAAGCTCTTCTCCCCACTATTGCCACATGTGTCTTCTTATCCATTGGTACTGTCATGTTGATACTTTTTTCTGACTAGTCTAACTAAAGCAGGCCTCTCTCAGTTATTTTCTATGTCACCTTTTTGATAATGATATTCATAGCCATTTCACACTTTATAAATATTTGTGTACTTTTTTTTTTTTTTGGTCTTCTACACCAAATGTAATCTTTATGAAAGTAGAGAATATATTTCTTACTTTTGAATCTCAGCACTTAGCTTAGTATCTGGCACATAGTTAGTAATCAGTAAATATTTATTGGGTCATACTATTTATGTGAAACATCTTCTGAATTCTTAGTGTTTATGAGCAAGAATATTCTTCTACGGTAATGTTTTTAGTGGGTCATACTATTTATGTGAAACATTTTCTGAATTCTTAGTGTTTACAGAGCCAAGCAAGGATCTGAGAATATACTGTTGGGCAAGACATGTCCTTGCTTTCAAGGTGATTACATCTTCCAGAGGGTACAGGTATGTATATAAACAAATACAATATATGCAATGCTATTATACAATATAATTAAAAATTATACAATATGATTAATCTTATAGAAGAAGCATAGGGTACTTCTGCGTGAAATTAAAGGGTTATCTTGGGTGTTAGCAGTAATTTTAATGAATCTCTCTTATTTGACACAGGCTATTTTTCACTATTTACATATCCTTGTAGATGTATGATATGTACAACCCTAGGATGGATTCTTAGAAAGAGACTTGCTCAATCAATGGCATTGAATATTTTGAGAATTTGAATTTTATTGCTGAATTCTTTTACCAATATTGAGTGGGATCTCTCTTTTCAAAGTGTTTTTGCCATCATTGGTATTCTGGTATTTGAAAATTTCACAATTTATTATGAGAAAAATAGTGTCTCGTTATTTAAATTTTAACTGTATTGATTATTAGTGAAGTAAAACCTTTTCTTGAACCTATGTTTGACACTTAGGGTTTAATTTTTAGATTACTTCTTTATATTCTTTACTTATCTTTATTTTGAGGTGTTCATCATTTTCTTTTGGATTTATAACATTTCTTTTTATATTATAAAAATATAGTCATTATTATATATGGTCAAATTATGTTTTCTTAAATTTCTATTTAATTTTAATTTTTTATCTTTATGCTTTTGATGTTGAAGAATTATATATTTAATCTTTTCAACATCAAATCATATCATTTATAATTTCTTTTCTTTTTTAAAGATGACCGGTAAGGGGATCTTAACCCTTGACTTGGTGTTGTCAGCACCACGCTCAGCCAGTGAGGAAACCGGCCATCCCTATATGGGATCTGAACCCGTGGCCTTGGTGTTATCAGCACCGCACTCTCCCAAGTGAGCCATGGGCCGGCCCAATCATCACTTATAATTTCTTAGAAAGATTCTTTCTGCCTAAGATTATAAAAAATTCATCCATAATTTACTTCTAGCACTTATTTGTTTTCATTTTTTCACGGTTAAAAATTGATTTTGGTGTAAAAAGTGAAAGTGGGAATTCAGGTTAATTGGTTTTTCCAAATAGTTAGCTTGGCTAACACTGCTCTTTGTACTCTTTTCTCTCTGATTTGAGTTCTAAAATTATTTGAATGTGGAAATAGCACCGTCTCCTGGGGTCATAAAGTCAAGATTCTCATGAAAGCCTCTGGCCCTGAGCACATGACCCTGGTACAAAAGTGCTCCTCAAACCCAGGTGCCTGGGAAACATGGAGGACTTTCTATAACTCTTTTCACCTCTAATTTGGGGGGAGTGGGTCTTCCTCTTTAGCACAATTTAAAATCATTTGTTACCCAGCAGTTTCCTATTTACACCTTATCTCATCTAAAGGAAAAAAAGAGAACTTGCTGTAATCCTCGTATCATGGAACGGTTTTTTGGTCTAAAAATTTGCTGCAGCCTGTGACCTGGAAAGAAACCTTCTAAGCACCAATGTTCATCTTCCTCCATTTCATTTCTATTCCATCTACCTGTGAGTGAAAGGATAGGATGCTCTCAAATGCCAATTGCTTCTTTTTAATCTTGTCTTCTTGGAAAACAATTTCCTATTAGTGATATAAATCCCAGTAATATATACCTGGGAAATCCTCTTCAAACATAAAAATACTGTCTTTGATCTGATAACAGCTATGTAAGAATAGACTAAAATTTAAATTTGAATGTTGATTTGTTACTTTCTGAATCAGCTCTTGCCTCCTTTATTTCTTAATTGGCAGACCAATGATAAATCAAAATGAATGAAATCTCTTTATTTCTTAATTGGCAGACAAATGATAAATCAAAATGAATGAAATCAAGGAGAGATATGGTACAGTTGGGCAACTTAATAGTTGCATTTAGGGGCAGAGGAATCATGAAGGTGAGAGGCAAACATTCCTTAAATGCCTGTTCTGTGCCAGACAATATACCAGACACTTGACTAGCTGGTTCCACTTCAGAGCACACCAGGCCAGACCCAGGGGCTACTAACTCACAAACTTTTAGAGTTGGAAAGATTCTCAAAGGTCATTTAAGTCCAACCCTTACCCATTATGTGATTTAGGAATCACAATGTGTTATCCAGTGCTTCCCAGTTCTCTCTGGAACACTGCACCTTGCACTACAGCTCATTCCATTGTTAATAATTATAATTATCAGAAAGTTTTAGCATATATGGTATAAAAATCTGTCTCCAGGTGACTTCCTCCCCCTATTCCTGTTTTTATTCTCTGCATCCAGAGAGAGTGATATGAATCTGTTTTCCCCATGACAGTCTTCCAGGTATTAGAAGTTGGTCGCTAGTGTTCCTCAGGGTTCCTCCAGGCCAAATGGTATCAAGATGACTTTAGAGGTAGGGTTAGTGTGGCTTGAGACTGACCGGCCACATCCGGGATTCCTGCCTCCCTCTACCTCTCATTTCTCCTTGTGGCTCTGGGATAAGTGTGTATAGCTGAGATCATTTTATAGCTGCTTCTCTCTAAATAAGTGCTTCTTTTAGGCATCAGCATGCTCCAGGTCCATAAAATCGCTACCATTACATTTCTACTTTGTATATATTAACTTCAATCCACACAAACCATTGGATGATAGATAGTGGTTAGAACCATATAAAATTGTAATTTTTATAGGTCAAAAATGGTTGAATATCAGCAATTCCAAATGGTTCAATTATTATATATCTGATTTTATAGATGAGAAAAATAGAGACTTGGAAGTGTTACATGCCTCACTCAAGGCCACAAAGCTACCACAAGCAGGCTGAGGTCTATGCATGAGTATGTCTGGCTCTGAAGTGGGCTCATTTTGCTCCTCATGCTCCTTCCATATGCAGGACCTTGCAGTTGCATATGCAAAGATTCAAGGTAAAGACAAAGAGGTCACTTTACATGGATACAGTTTACTGGGCATAAAATGGCATTTTATAAAGTTGATTTAAAATCTTTTAAAAAACGATAAAGCCAGGGTTTTTAGCCTATNCATTTTATAAAGTTGATTTAAAATCTTTTAAAAAACGATAAAGCCAGGGTTTTTAGCCTATGTGATTGGAAGAATAGAGCTGTAATTTTCTTAGAGAGAAAGATTGTAAGAAAAGCCTGTTTTGTTGGTAGGGAAATACCATGAGCTCAGTTATGAAGATATTAAGTTTGAGATGCCTATTAAGTATCAAAGTAGAGATGTTGAGTCTGGAACATAAATTTGGAGTTCAGGAAATGGGGCAGGCTGGAGATATATATACATGGAATCATTCACACATAGATGGTACTTAAAGCTGTGAGACTATAAAATCATTATGAGAGTGAATGAAGAC
>NW_007733349.1:86165-91576 GCF_000696425.1 Galeopterus variegatus | reverse complement strand
CACACATAGATGGTACTTAAAGCTGTGAGACTATAAAATCATTATGAGAGTGAATGAAGACGCTTAGACTATACAGCATGATAGAAAACAGAAAAGCACCAGGCAGGAGCCTGACAGGATGTCAATCCATTTAATATTAACACAAGAGCTATGAGTTAAATATTAATAACCCAATTTTAGATGAGTTCATTGTGTCTCAGGGAAGTTCAATAACTTTCTCTAGGTCACAAAAATAGTAAGTGGGAGATAAAGATTTATTTAGCAAGTATATGCATGCCTCAAATTCCTGTTTCCTTTTCACTCAGTCTAAAAATCCTGGCTTTATGGTTTTTTAAAAAAATTGAAATCATCTTTATAATATACAATCTATGTCCAGTAAATTGTGTCCATTTAAAGTGTACAATTTAATGAGTTTCAACACATATGAAACTGCAGCCACAATCAGTTTACAGAACATTTCTTCCTCCCTCTGTCACCCATCCCTTCCTCCATGTCTGACCCCAGAAGACCACTGATTTGCTTTTTGTCACCATTGGACTAGAATACATTTTCTAAAACTTTATATAGAGATGGAATTATACAGTATGTACACTTTTGTGTCTATATCTTTTATTTAGAATACATACTCTGATATGCACTCATGTTGTGTGTTATGGTAGTTCACTTCTTGTTGAGATTAGTGGTCCATTATATAAACACACCATAATTTCTTTACGTGTTCATCATGTGATGGGCATCTGGGTTGCTCCCAGCTTTTAGCCATTATGAATAAAACTGCCTTGAATATTTGATAGAGGTCTCTGTGTAGACATTTGATTTCATTTCTCTTGAGTAAATCACCTAGGAGTGGAATATTCAATTCCCACAGGTGTGTAGTATAATTTTTAAAGAAACTGTTGTACAGTTTTGCAAGGTGGTTGTACCACTTCGCATTTTCACCAGTAGTGTCTTATTATAGTTGCAGTTCCTCCACATCTTTGCCCGGCTACAGCTTTAACTATTCTCTTTTTCTTGCATCCAATTCAACATCCCACCCATCAGCAAATCCTGTTGCACAAACCTTCAAAATATACCTAAAATTTTACTCCTTCTCACTCTACTGCTGCTGCCATTTTGGTCCAAGATGCCATCATCTCTCACAGGTTTTTGCAATAGCTTCCTGTTTCTGCCCTTGTTCCCCTTCAGCATTTTCTCAACACAGCAGTTGTAAGAAGCCTGTTAAAATATAAGCAGATTCTATCACTGCACTGTTTAAAACCCTCAGTGGCTTCTCATCTCAGAGCAAATGCCAAGGCCATCACAGGGGCACATCTGGTTCTCTCTCATCTAACCACCCTTCCTCCTCTTCCTCTCCTTTCCTTCTCTCCACGCTGTTGCTTGGACACACCAAGCATGCTCCCATCTGAGGGCCTCTGCTACCTTCTTTCCCAGATGTGTGTACTTGGCTCACATCCTCACTTAATTCAGAACTTTGCTCCAACCACACTTTCTCTGGGAGGCTTTCCCTGATTCTGCCATTTAAAATTGCACACCTCCCACTCCCTCTTCCATTGCTCTACTTTATTTTTTGTTGTTGCACTCATCACCCTTTGGTAACCAATATATATCTGTTGACCCCCTACTATGTGCCAAGGACCATACTAGGCAGCGTTAAATAAAAAAGTCAAAAATCTCCACCATCATGGGATTTACACATATTTTTGTAATTTATCTTGCTTCTCTATTGTCTCCTATCTGCTAGAATAAAAGCTCTGTGATAACCAGGATTTTGTCTGTTTTATTCAGTGCTGTATTGCTAGTGCCTAGAAGAATGCCTGGCATATAGTAGGCTCTCAACAAATGCCAGCTGTTGTCTTTTTCTTTTTCTTGTTTCCAAATACAAAAGCAACCCCTGCTCCAAGCTTCATTAATGTGGAATAGATTCCTGCAGTGTTGTGCCTTGAGGGAAGCTGCAGCCTGTGAAAACTGAAGACACAATTGAATTGCTAATTAAAAATTGGAATCAGTTCAATTCTATGATCCTTTAAGAAAGGGATTTTAAATGGTGAAGTAGTACAAATCTAACTTTCCATAGCACTTAATGAGGAAACTCTAGTTCTCCCTAAACAGCCTCTTCCAAGACCTTTGGGTTGCTGAGCAGCTGCCTAAGCTTTGAGTGATGAGGATGTCTGTTCCATTGACCGAGCCTTCTTTGGGAGACATGTCTTTTAACACCACTGTCTAAATTAGTGTTTCCCAAAGTGTAGTCTCTTGACCACCTGCCTGGCACCGGTCAACTCAAACTACTGAATCAGAATCTATTGAGGTAGGATTTTTAAATCTTTATTCTTCACAAACTTCCAAGGTGGTTTGTTAGAATTTGATGTTTGCGGGGCCAGCCTGGTGGCGCACTGCTACAGTGCGCCGCTTGGGAGCGCGGTGGTGCTCCCGCCGAGGGTTCGGATCCCACATACAGACCGGTTCCCACTCACTGGCTGAGCGAGGTGTGGGAGCAACACTGAGGGTTGCGATCCTGTTGCCGGTCCCGGTCTGGTATGGGCGCGACACTGAGGGTTGCGATCCATTGCCGGACACGAAAAAAAAGACAAAAAAAAAAAAAAGAATTCGATGTTTGCAATTATTTGTTTTAAAGTCTGAGTTACGGGCCGACCCCATGGCGCACTCTGGAGAGTGTGGGTTGCGATCCATTGCCGGACACGAAAAAAAAGACAAAAAAAAAAAAAAAAGAATTCGATGTTTGCAATTATTTGTTTTAAAGTCTGAGTTACGGGCCGACCCCATGGCGCACTCTGGAGAGTGTGGCGCTGGGAGCGCAGCGACACTCCTGCCGTGGGTTCGGATCCTATATAGGAATGGCCGGTGCGCTCACTGGCTGAGCGCGGTGCGGGCGACACCACACCAAGGGTTGTGATCCCCTTAACAGTCACAAAAAAGACAAACCCCCCCCCAAAAACAAACAAACAAACAAACAAACAAAAAGTCTGAGTTATGACAACTGGATCTAGGAGGACTGACTCACTGTACTTGAAGACACATGGCAAGGATCCTCAGAGGGTGGCTTGAGAAGTCCAGGTAAAGGTTAGAAGCTTTGATTAAAGCCCAGGTTAGTATTTTTGGTTGTGCCTTTGTTACAAGTTGAATTTTCTCCCCGCCCCACCCCTAATGAAGTCCCAACCCACAGTATCTCAGAACGTGACCTCATTTAGAAATAGGGTCTTTGCAGATGTAATTAGTTAAGAGGAGGTCATACTGAAGTAGATGGGAACTTTGTGAGGAATCCAACAGACTGGTGTCTGGTGTCCTTGTAAAAACAACTCCATGTGAAGAGAAGAGACACGGGGAGAATGTCATGTGAAGATGGAGGATGGGAGAGATGCATTTACAAGCCAAGGAATGCTGCAGGTTGCCTGCAAATCCCCAGAAGCTAAGAAGAGGCAAGGAAGGGACTTCTAAACTCCAGAATTGTGAGACAATAAATTTTTGGTTGTGACAAACCTTGGTTGTGACACTTTGTTACGGCAGCCCTAGGAAACTAGGAGAACCCTTCTCCTTTAGGTTTTACAAACAATGAAAATGATATCACTGAGGTGATAGAAGATAGGTGAAAGAAGAAGCAAGAGTGATAATTTCAATGATTCCTAGAACTCAGGGTATTTTAAGTGTAGGCTAAAAATTTACCTGGAAAATGGACATATAGACCAATGGAAGAATAGGGAACTTAGAAAAATGTCTACACCTACATAAAAGCTGACATATGACAGAAATGGTATTGTTGGGTCAGTGAGAAAGAGATAAAGCAGGTAGTATATAGAAGTGAGAGAATTGGCTATCTACTGGCTATTATTAATTTAAAAATAAAATTAATAATAATTGTAGTAATCACTTCCACTGCAATTAGTAGGTGCTGTTCTAAGAGGTTTTTACATATTTTAATTTCCACTCTTACTTATGAATAGGCACTATTATTATTATACCCATTTTACAGATTAAAAAATTGGGGCACATGGAGGTTAAATGACAGGCTAAAAAGGGGTGATGCTGAGATGTCAACCCAGGTAGTCTGGATCCAAACTCCAAGCTCTCAGTCACTATGCCATGCTGCTTCATATTTCAGACAGAAATCAACTCAAGGTAACACCTGATTGTGAAAATCAAAACTTTAAAAATTTAGAATAAAATAAAAGAAATATCTTCAAGACTTCAGGATGGAAAATAAATAAAATAGAAAAAATGCAGATTATACGGAAAAATATTGATGGCACATACTACATTAAAATTTTGTTCATGAGAGTGAAAAAGAGATAGATATTTGTAGCATGTATAATCAATATAGGATTAATATCCACTCTGTATAAAAAATTCTGCATATCAGTAAGAAAAGGATGAACAATATAAAAAAGAATATGGAAACTTACAGATGACAAAACATAAACAACAAATAATCATTCAAAAAGATTATTACTTCCAGTAGAAACTAGGATAACAGAAAATGAAATCACTGTGAGATACAATTTCACACTTGTCATATTGGGGAAAATTTTTAAATCTGACAATAGTAAATGGTAACGACTATAAAGCAATAGCAATTTTATGCACAGCCGGGGGGAACATAAATTGTTGTAGCCTTTGGAGATCAATTTTGCAATTTTTAGTAAAGATGAAGATTCATTTGCTCTGTGACTCAGCAATGCCACTGCTAGAAATATATGCTGATATGTTTTGCCAATATACTCAAAGCTAGAGTCAAATGGTTTATAGTGGAAAACACTTAGTAGCAACCTCAGTGCCCATCCACATTCATATAATGGAACACTATACAGCACTGAAAATTAACGAACTAGAGCCAAATACCTTTATGAAAGAACCTCCTAGACATAATGTTGCTTGAAAAAGCAAGCTGCAGAAAAACATATAAAAATTAAAAACATACAAAAGAACATATAGAGGTTAAAAACAACATAATAATATAAAATAAAAAATAATGTAAAAATAATATATAATATACAGGTTAAAAATAAAAGAAGAATATATAAAAGTTTAAAAACACATGACACAATACAATATTTGTTTAGGGCTACATATACATAGAGTGCATTAGTCCATCTCTTTTTCTTATAATAAAATAGCTGAAACTTTGTAATTGATGAAGAAATAAAATGTATTCTTTACAGTTTTGGTTCCTGGGAATTCCATGGAACACATTTGGTGAGGGACTTGTTGGTGGGTGGTGACTTCACAGCAACACAAGGTGTCACATGGTGAACGGCATGAGCAAGAGAACTGACTCCTCACTGGCTCTCCTTTTAAAGGCATCAGAACCATTCCCATTACTCCAGGAATGGATCAATCTATTCACCAGGGCAGTCCTCACAGTCTAATCACCACCTGAAGGCCCCACCTTTCAAATACCA
>NW_007733349.1:74249-85288 GCF_000696425.1 Galeopterus variegatus | reverse complement strand
GGAGTGAAGCAGAGGATACAATATGGACCGAGTAAACAGAGAGCTTCAAATATAATGGGTTAGTAATATTATATTTCTTAAACTAGGTGGGGGGTATGTAGGTTCTTATATTATTCTTCATTTCCTTTTTTTTTTTTTCCTTTTTGTCTTTTTTCATGTCCAGCAACGGATTGCAACCCTCAGTGTCGCGCCCGCACCTCGCCCAGCCAGTGAGTGGGAACCGGTCTGTATGTGGGATCCGAAAACTCCGCGGGAGCGCCGCTGCGCTCCCAAGTGGCGCACTGTAGCAGTGCGCTACCGGGCCGGCCCTTCATTTCCTTTCTAATGTCTTAAATATTGCAAAATAAAATTTTTAAAAGTGAGCATGTGTGTCACCACTGAGTTGAAGCACCTCAAGTGTTAGATTCACCTGAATGCCAAATGTTGGGACTACAGGTTACAAGAGGCAGGAAGTGGCCAAAGTGTTTGCTCCTTCTGGCTTCCTTCATTCCCGTTTTCCTATTCCAGAACAATGGTGGAGAAAAAGAACTGCTATGAAAATCTCTTCTTCTCCTTCTGAGATCCAGGGTCTTCACGTTTCTGTCCTATAGTTCGCTCTTCCTCCCAGTTTGCATAGGCTGCTGTTTGGGCAGTCAACTTCTTCTTCAGATAAAGTACTTGCTTCTGGAGAGTCACTGTGGGTTTCTAGTCTTTTGTGTTTTCCAAACCATTTTTTTTTTTGGCATCTGGTCAGTATGGGGATCTGAACCCTAGACTTTGGTGTTACCAGCACCACACTCTCCCAAGTGAACTAACCTCCAGCGCCAAGCCATTTTGATTCAATATTTCCTAGTGTCCCTTTTATTAACATGTTCTTAGTGCACATATTCTCTCAGAAAATAAATAAATAAAGTGTGACTGACATACAGTACATATTTCTCCTCCATGTAACCAAAGGGTCTCCTCATCAAGTAATAAATAAGAATCAACAAACTTGGTGTCTGGTGCCTCTGGAATGGCTTATAGCATATCTCTGGGAATCTATTTGGTCTCAACCAAAAAGAAGAGCTGAAAAGAAGAGGAGGCATTTTTGACACAAATTAATACTCAATCTTGCTATTGCTTATACCCTGACATATACCAGTGTCAAAAGAAAATATCATGTTGGTTGTGGATATTGTCACTTATTACTTTGTTGCAGACTCCACGTGGCTCCCTCACCCAGCCTCCTTGGACCCAGGCAGGGGGGAGTTCCAGGCCCTGCCCCTGCACCCTGAACTGGCACCATGCAGGTGAGCCCACAAGGGGTGGCTGGCAGCAGCACCAGCCAGCAGAACCACGTGGCTCCATGCAACCCCTCATCCCACCTCAGACTCAGGGGGGAGCACCAGCCTATGGTTCTAACCCACTGAGTTTGGCCCAGCAGAACTCCAAATGCTATGGGCTCCTTCTACAACCACAGAGTCTAGAACAGGAACCAAGGTGGTTTAACATAACCACCACCACACCTACTGTCAAGCAAAGACAATTCACCCTCCACGGTAGCAATCAAGGCCAATCCACAGCCAATCTCAGTGTAATAGAAGAAGCAAACCCCCTACCAAATGACCAAGCATTGGCAAAAAAACACTAGAAACACAAACAATCCAGAAGAAATGACATCACTGAAAGGATATAGTAATGCTCCACAGTCAGACTCCATGGAACAGGGAATTCTTGAAATGTCTGAAAAAGAATTTCTAGCAATGATCTTAAGGAAACTTAAGGAAATAAAGGAAGACTCAATCAGAGAACACAATTAAACAAGAAGAAACATCCAGAATATGAAGGAGGAAATCTACAAAGAGATTAATACCTTTAAAAAGAGAGTAGCAGAACTTATAGAAATGAAAGACTCACTCAAAGAAATAAAAAACATGACTGAGAGCTTGAGCAGCAGGGAAGAGCAAACAGAAGAAAGAATTTCAGAGTTTGAAGATGGTCTTTTTGAAATAAGTCAGGTAGACAAAAAAAAAAAAGGAAAAAAGAATTAAAAATAATGAGGAAAACCTACAAGAGATAGCAGACAACCTCAAGTGCTCTAACATCCAAATTGTGAGTATTCCTGAAGGGCAGGAGAAAGGAAAAGGTATTGAGAACCTACTCCAGGAAATAGTAACAGAAAACTTCCCAGGTGTAGGGCGAGCTACAGACCTTCAGATCCAGGAAGCTCAAAGGTCCCCAAACAGATTCAACCCAGAAAGATCCTCCCTAAGACATATTATAGTTAAATTTGCAAAGCTCAAAGACAAAGAGAGAATTCTACAAGCAGCAAGAGAAAAGCATCAGGTCACTTATAGGGGAACCTCCATCAAATTACAGCAGACTTCTCAACAAAAACCCTACAGGCCAGAAGAAAATGGAATAATATATTCAAAATACTAAATGAAAAAAACTGCCAGCCAAGAATTCTTTACCCAGCAAGGCTCTCCTTCAGAAACGAGGAAGAAATAGTGTATTTCCCAGATAAACAAAAGTTGTGGGAGTTCAGCACCACACGACCAGCCCTGCAAGAAATTCTCAAGGGAGTCATTCATCTGGAATCTGAATAATGGTGACCATCATCATGAATACACAAGAAAGAGCAAAACCCACAGTTAAAACAAAAATGCCAGCAAGAAAGAGAAAGGAGCTAAATCATTCTGCCTTAAATTCCCAACTCACATTGAAGAAGAGAAATACAAGTGGAAATAATGATCAAAAGGTATTTAAACTACCAAAACAAGTAGCAATTAAATGACAGGAATTAAACAACACTTCTCAATTACTGTTCTGAGTGTGAATGTACTAAACTCCCCATTCAAAAGACACAGACTAACTGACTGGATTAAAGGGTAGGCCCAAGTATATGCTGTCTTCAAGAGACCCACCTCACCTGTAAAGACACTCATAGACTAAAAGGGAAGGGATGGAACAAGATATACCATGCAAATGGAAACCAAAAATGAGCAGGAGTAGCTATTCTTATATTGGACAAAATAGACTTTAAACCAAAAAACATTAAAAAAGATAAAGAAGGCCATTATTTAATGATAAAGGGAACTATCCAGCTAGAAGACATAACAATCACAAACATGTATGCACACAATACCAGAGCACCCAGATATATTAAGCAAACACTCTTAGACTGAAAGAAGGAGATAGGACCTAATACATTAAAAGTAGGTGATCTGAACACCCCTCTCTCAGTATGGGACAGGACTTCCAGGCAACAAGTCAACAAAGAGACACAGGATTTCATCTAGACGCTAGACCAACTGGACTTGGCAGATATATACAGAACATTTCACCCAACAGCTAAAGAATACACTTTCTTCTCATCAGCTCATGGTACATTCTCTAAGATAGACCACATATTAGGTCACAAATCTAGTCTCAGCAAATTTTAAAAAATTGAAATCATTCCAGCAATCTTTTCAGACCACAATGGACTAAAACTGGAGATAAACAATAAGCATATCACTGGAAGCTATACAAATACATGGAAAATAAATAATCGGCTCCTGAATGACCTATGGGTCTAAGAAGAAATTATACAGGAAATCAAAAAAATTTCTAGAAACTAATGAATATGAAGATACATCATACCAAAACTTGTGGGATACTGCAAAAGCAGTACTAAGAGGCAAACTTATTGCAGTAAATGCTTATAACAAAAAAATGGAAAGACTTCAAATAAACGACCTAACACTACACCTCAAAGAACTTGGAAAACAACAACAATCCAAACCTAAAGGCAGTAGATGGGAAGAAACAATTAAAGTCAGAGCAGCACTAAATGAAATAGAGACAGAAAAAACAATAGAAAAGATCAACAAAGCTAAAAGTTGGTTTTTCGAGAAGATAAACAAAATAGACACACCATTAGATAGATTAACAAAAAAAGGAGAGAGAAGACCCAAATAACAAAAAACAGAAATGAAAAGGGAGACATTACAACTGACACCAAAGAAATACAAAGAATCATTAGAGACTATCATAAACAACTGTATGACAACAAATTTGAAAATCTGGAAGATTTGGATAAGTTTTTAGATACATATAAATTACCAAGACTGAACCAAGAAGAGACAGAAAACCTGTACAGACCAATAACAAGCAAGGAGATTAAAGTGGCAATTAGCAATCTTCCAACAAAGAAAAGTCCGGGTCCGGATGGCTTTACAGCTGAATTCTATCAAACTTTTAAAGAGGAGTTAATACCAAGTCTCATGTTCCAAACAGTTGAAACAGATGCTACTCTCCCAAACTCATTCTAAGAGGCCAACATAACTCTGATACCAAAACCAGATAAAGACACAATCAAAAAACAAAATTACAAGCCAATATCCTTGATGAACCTAGATGCTAAAATCCTCAACAAAATATTAGCAATTAGAACACAGTAACATATTAAAAAAATTATACACTGTGATTAAGTGGGATTCATCCCAGGGATGCAAGGATGTTTCAACATATGCAAGTAAATAAATGTGATACATCGCATCAACAAGCTCAAGGACAAAGACCATATGATCATCTCAATAGATGCTGAAAAAGCATATGACAAAATTCAACATTCCTTCATGATAAAGACTCTCAACATATTAGGTATAGAAGGAAAATATCTTAACACAATAAAAGCCATTTATGACAAGCCCACCACCAGTATTATTCTGAATGGGAAAAATTGAAGGCCTTCCCCTTAAGGACAGGAACAAGACAAGGATGTCCACTCTCACCACTTCTATTCAACATGGTACTGGAGGTACTAGCTAGAACAATCAGGCAAGAGAAAGAAATAAAGGGAATTCAGATTGGAAAAGATGAAGTCAAACTTTCCCTATTTGCAGATGACATGATACTATATATAGAAAAACCTGAAGACTCATTAAAAAAACTAGAGCTGGTTAATAACTTTGGTAATGTTACAGGATACAAAATAAATGCCCAGAAATCAGTAGCATTTATATACTCAAATAATGAATTAAAAGAAAGAGAAATAAAGAAAGTAAGCCCATTTACAGTTGTCGCCAAAAAAAATACGATACCTAGGGATCAATTTAACCAAGGAAGTGAAAGACCTCTACAATGAGAATTACAAACTACTTCTGAAATTAAAGAAGGCACAAAAAGATGGAAAGATATTCCATGCTCTTGGATTAGAAGAATTAACATTGTGAAAATGTCTATACTACCCAAAGTGATCTATAGATTCAATGCGGTCCCCAACAAAATGCCAATGACATTCTTCACAGAAATGGAAAAAACAATCTTACCTTTCACATGAAAAAAAAAAAGGCCCCGAATAGCCAAAGCATTTCTTAGCAAAAAAACCAAAAACAAAAAACAAAACAAAACAAAACAACAACAACAAAAAACAACAAAGCTGAAGGCATAACTCTGCCTGACTTCAAATTTTACTACAAAGCTGTTGTAACCAAAACAGCATGGTACTGGTGTAAAAATGGACATTCAGACCAGTGGAGTAGAATTGAGAACCCAGAAATCACTCCTCAGGCTTACAGCCATCTGATATTAGACAAAGGCAACAAACATCTACATTGGGGAGAAGATTGCCTCTTCAACAAGTGGTGCTGGGAAAACTGGATATCCATATGCAGAAGAATGAAACTAGATATGCATCTCTCACCATACACCAAAATCAACTCAAAATGGATTAAAGATCTACGTATAAGACCTGGAACTGTAAAACTGCTAAGGGAAAATATAGGTGAAACACTTCAACAGTTAGGTCTGAGCACAGGCTTTATGAACATGAGCCCAAAAGCACAAGCAGCAAAAGAAAAAATAAACAAATGGGACTATATCAAAATCAAAAGTTTCTGCACAGCAAAAGAAACAATCAACAGAGTGAAAAGACAACCTACACAGTGGGAGAAAATTTTTGCCAACTACGCATCTGACACGGTACTAATATCCAGAACATACATAGAACTCAAGCAATTATACAGTAAAAAAAATAAATGACCCAATTAAAAAATGGGCAAAGGAGCTGAATAGGCATTTTTCAAAGGAAGACATACAAATGACTAACAGATACATGAAAAAATGCTCAACATCACTAGTCATCAGGGAAATGCAAATTAAAACCACATTGAGATACCACTTTACTCCATTTAGACTGGCTATAATCAAAAAGACGGTGAACGACAAATGCTGGCAAGGGTGTGGAGAGAAGGGAACACTCCTGCACTGTTAGTGGGACTGTAAATTAGTACAACCACTTTGGAAAACAATTTGGAGGTTTTTCAAACAACTACAGCTAGATCTTCCATATGATCCAGCAATCCCTCTTCCGAGTATATATCCAGAGGAATGGAAATCATCATGTCAAAGAGATACCTGCACTCCCATGTTTATTGCAGCTCTGTTTACAATAGCCAAGATATGGAACCAACCTAAATGTCCATTAATAGATGATTGGATAAGGAAACTGTGGTATATATACACTATGGAATACTACTCTGCCATAAAAAAGAGTGAAATATTCCCATTTGCAACAACGTGGATGAATCTGGAGAAACTTATGTTGAGTGAAACAAGCAAAGGACAGAGGGATAAATACCGCATGTGCTCACTCATACGTGGGAGCTAAGAGAGAAAAGAGGCAGGAAAGAAAGACCACTGTACTGCCGTGATCCAACAGAGGAAGGGAACATTCCTAGGGCTACAAATTGGAGTTGAGGGGAGAGGGGTAAGGGGAGGGAGGTTGGGGGATAATTGGGAGGGAACAAAGGGTACAAAAGTAATTTCTGGTAATGGATATGCCTTCCCCCAGTATGAATCTGGCCCCCACATCATGTGCAGGAGTGGGGACAATGAGCTTTGTATCTCATGAATATTTGTAATAAACAAACAAACAAACAAACAAACAAACAAATAAAATACTTCGTTGCAGTGAGTTTTGCCCAAATATCTCAGTGTGGTGTATAGAATGAATCTGAGTTCAGAATATTACTCTTTTTGTGTTATTTCAAGGAGGCTGTCCTCTTACCAGCATACTGTGCATCAGACTCATGAATTTATCAAGAAAGATGAAGGGGGAAGAATGCAAAGCAGCCTATCACTCTTTTGTTTACACAAATTTAGAAAGATCCAACCTAGAAAATGCTTTCAAAAACTGAAAGCATGCTTTCTCTCTCCTGCAAACCTGTATTTTATAAGATCATTTTTCTGGTCATAGTGACACAGAAATGCTTTCTCAAGAATTTAGTGTTTTTCATTTTTGTGGGTTTTTTTGGCTGTGTGTTTTTGTAAATTATTGGTCATTTATATCCGGTTTCTTTACTGAAATTGCACTTGAATGCTGAAGAACTGAAAGATTTTAATAACACTCTTAAAATAAAAAGCTTTCTGAAGTGGTAATTGGAGGGAGATACTATCTGGATATGGCAGGATTTGTGTCAAGGGAAAAGGTACAATTCGAGTACTGTCCTTGTTTCCCCAGAGACATTCCTCTATAAAAGTCATGCTTAGGATGGGGCATGGGTGAGGGGACTGGCCCCCGGATTCCGGTTTATCGTGCATAAAAAAATATGTCAGGCACTATTTAAAGTCTCTGTCTGTTTATCAAAATCCTGTGATGGTGGAATGATGCACTTTATCACCTCATTTTAAGACCTAGATCTTCTAACAGGATCTAAACTTTTTACCAGCTATGAGGCAGAATTTCTTCAGTAAACAACTTGTACCTTGCAGTCATCTGAAATAGAAGAATTCTTCTATAGTATATTATTTACTTCTTAAAAACGTATTTACTTACATTTGTTTACTTAGCCAAGAAAGGGTGAAAAACTCCTTGTTAGATTTTAAAATACAATCTGTAAAAATAGACGTGTTGGTCTTGTTCATTTATATGTAAAACAAATGCTCATTAACCACTGAAAGAATTAATGAATGAATAGATAAAAGACTGAACACGGAATGTTAACTATTATGTCCGTCATATTTATTCCCTTAAAATGTCACAATATCATTTTTTTTTTTTATAACTGGGACTTGTGAAGCGCCTAGAAAACAGAAAAGGAGGAAACAGCTGGGAAACAGGCAGGTCAGGGGTCTCTAATCATCTTCTGTTTTATATACACAAGATTAAAGATACCCTCTGAGTTTTGATTAAGGATACACAGTTATAAGATTAAATACCGGTGAGTCAAATTAGAAAAGGTTTAACTCCAATCTCAGGATTCATCAGAACGCTCTCTCCCCTTCACATTAAGCTGTCTTTACAACATGGGATTAGAGCAAACTATCTAAGACTTCATGTCCCCAAGCTCTTTGTCACCTTTTCTATACAGCTGTCCTCATTCAGATCACAAACATTTCTCTTGTCAAGAATCAAAGCACATTGCCTCTTGAAGTTTCTGTTTATACCCGTGATTGAATTCATTCCAGTGCCTCTACACAAATTTATTTATTTTGGCAACATGCAGGGTCCTATTTCAGGTGCGACATGCACTCTTGTCTTATGCATTGTCATGAAACATATTAAAACTTAGTACGCTTGTCTGTTTTAGAAAACACCTCCTTAATCATTCCAGTAATTATGCAAACCCTCCCACAGGGCCAACTATAAACATGTCCTTTCCTTGCTGAGAAGCGTTCTGACTGTCTCCTTCGAAGCCACACCAAAGGGATGTGGGCAGAACGTGCAATTAATAACTTGGCTGAGGCGAGGTTAATATGGTCATCAGGCATCTGAGAAATAAAACTGCCATTGCTTTATTAAAGGCTGTAACTCAGGCACAAGCTTGCATGGTAATGATAAAACAATTTTAAAGAAATAAATAAAAGGGCCAGGAAAAAATGTTGATCTTAATTCAAGACTGAATTCCAGATTCTGCAAATGTATTTTCTTGATTGATAAAGAATAAGATCCATTGCCCTTTAAATGTGTCATTTATTTCATGGAAATGTGAAAGTCCAAGGAAACTCTATAGAGACTTTGCTACTCGAGTTTCAACATCCTGCCCAATAGTTTCCTGAGCACATTGAATTTGGGGATGGTGGGTCCATATTTTATGTGGCCTTATCTCTTTAGGAGTAAGAGTATCAAATTTAATTATTTAGATTTCCTTTTCTCTCTGTGGGAGGGGGCCATGGGTTTGAGAAACTCGGGTCATTTAAAAAGGCCTGCATTATCTTCCTTTTTGCCTCATTTAGTATCAAAGAAGACTATGAGGAATGTAAAGAGCTAGACTTTGGATTGCTACATAAGATCCAAATGTATGAAAGAGAAGACACGATCAGGCCCTGATGTACAATCTCATAACATGGGAAATGTCAGATATAAAGTTAGTGAAACTCCATGTGGTGGTAGCAGGGAGTCTGTAGGGAACCAGGGATGAGGGAGAGCCATGAATTCCTCACATATGGCAGCCAGCATTGGCTTATAGTTGAGTGAGGAGGTGGCTGCTTTGGGTGCCCTGACCCATGTCATTGAGATACAATCTTCACTTCAAAACTTCCCAGGGCATGATGAAAAGACCCTTGGGAAACTAATGAGGTTGCTCTCCCAAACTCTAAGAGTGCAATGTGTTTTCCCCTGGGAAAGCAGCATCATCAGGTGTCCGGAGATGATGATTGTTTGGGAAGGTCTGTAGGGTCAAGTAGAAAACCTGGGCTTTGCCCTTTAGACCACAGAATCAATGGAGAGTTTTGGACGGAGAAATAATGGGATAGAAGGAGTGTCTAAAGAATATAAATTTGGTAACAGGGTACAAACTAACTTGGAAGGTTTCTGGAATGAATGCCAGTTCAGAAATCTTTTTTTTTTTTTTTTGTATATCTGTACCAAAGAATATGAAGTGCTATTGGTTTATTGAAATGAGCTAAACTTGATGGGGGTAGAAATAGGAAACAATTTAATTTTTCTTCTTCCATTCCATTTAAATATGCTCTGTCAGATCCCCTTTTCCTATCCCTGAATGAAATCTTGGGAAGATCTCATAGCTTTCTTGTCATTTTACTCATTAGACAAGTCATATTCAGTTAAGACTCATTGTCAGGTATTAAGCAGTCCAGTCCAGTCTAAATAAAAACTTCAGTCTCCTATCCAATTCTGAGTTTCTCTTGTTCCCTCAGATCAGGTCTGATTTATGGTCTAGGAAAGAGGTGTTATATTAGTCTGTTTCTGTTGCTTGTAACTGAATACCTTAAACATGGTAATTTATAAAGAATCAAAATTTATTTCTTATAGTTTGGAGACTGGGAGATCCAAAGTTCAGGGAGCTCATCTGGTGAGGGCTTTCTTCTACAGCAATGCAGGTTATCACATGGTGAGAATAAACTAAGCAAGAGAGAGCTAAGCTTCTCACAATGGATATTAAGTTTCCAATACATGAACTTTTGGGGGACACATTTAACCCACAGTAAGTGTTGTTTTTCCTTATGCTATGCCTTTCTATTTTTCTCCTCCTCCTACCTCCTATTATGGCTCTTCCAGGGTTGGAGCATGAGAAAGCAGGGGTAAGTCTGCCGGAGACCAGCTCCAGTCGAGTTGGGGGTCTTTGAAAGAGGGATGGGGAGGCGGCAAAAATAAAAAACACAGGCAGAGACCTTGGTTCCTCTGAAGCACGTTCTCATGCTGCGGGCTGTCAGCGCTCTCGCAGCCAAAGCAGCTAAAGCAGCTGAAGCAGCCTTTAGACTGAAAACAGCATTTTCATTTGTTACACAACACAGGGGGGTTAATGTGGGCATTTTAAATACATGAACCTTTAAAATTATTAAACCAATAGTTAAACGGAAACTTTTCTTAAAATTACATCAGTTCTCATAAAATTAATAATCCACTAGGTTAAATAAAACTCGGTGGTCAGCCAATTCTTTCTGGTGATTATATCTGTTGTGGTCAATTAGTCCGTGACTCGCTATTCTTGACGTTTTTCACCATTGTGTTTCTTTTTTTCTTGTCCTTGTATTAACCTTAAACATATTACTACCAGCAAGCATAAATTATATGTCTGACTCAAAATTGAGATGGCAGCAATTGCAGTTTCAAAGTGTTAAACAAACCTTAT
>NW_007733349.1:63635-73249 GCF_000696425.1 Galeopterus variegatus | reverse complement strand
AAAGCAGCACCACTATGCCAAGGCAGAGATCTTTACAATGAAAGCAAGTGCTGGTAGCTGTGGCCCTGCCAGCAGCTCTCCCTCCAGGGCCTTGCCAACTCAGAAAGGGCAACGCAAGCTATTCTTTTCAAGACCCCACCATGGCATGGACCGCGCCATAAGTCAAAGGGGAAAGATGTTTATACTTAGTTCATGTTATTTGTAGGTTTCTCTTGGCTGTTGATGATTGGTGTCATAGGTCTCTGAATGCTGGCTCATTTGCTGTTTGTCATGTGCTCCACGTGGACCCTATACTGTGTGCAGGTGATAGAATATACAATTGGCCTCTTCCAGTCCTCCCTCTATCATCTCCTGCCCCTGTGACATACTGCATGGCCATCACGTCCCATCAGGATGGTTCTGGCCTGGCTACCTTCCATTGACCACTGAACCCACGTGGAATGGCTCCTTCCGTTCCAAATTCAGGCTTCTTCTGCAGCTCTTTTTCCTTTCACCCATCAGCAGCTCCCTCTTCTACGTTCTCTGGTGGGAGGCAGACACCAGTCTGTACATTCACATGAGCCCTTAAGCTCTAGATCATCCATGTCAGGATCACCAGAGAACATTTCCACCATATTCTTTCCCAGAGAACTAAGTATTTCTGTAGCTTAACAAACCTATAGTGAGATACTGTTATGGACTGAATTGTGTTCCCCCAAATTCATATGCTGAATTTGTCAACCTAAAAGACAGAGAAAGGCTCTCTAAAAGAATAAGGAGTTTAACTGGGAATAAAACATCAAAAGGGGAATACGCATGCCATAGTAAACTATGTGTGTATTCAGGGAGGTAAAGGAAGACAAAGTTTTTTTTTTAATTAAAAAAATTTTAAAAAATACATACATATATATACACATGCATCTACACATACCCACACACATGCAGACATATGTATGTACAGATATATGCATCTACAGAACATATAGATACACACATCTATACACACACATCCGCATGTGTATATGTACATACATGCATGCACGCATATACCTGCATGTAGGTGCGCCTGTGCATACACACCTGTATGCATGTATGTATATACACACACGTATACATGTACAAGTATATAACTGATACGAAAGTTACATAAATCAATATTTATCCTAATTATGTGCCGTAATTAAGTCTCTTAGTGGCTATATTTTTAGAAAACAGAAGTTATATTGAAAATTTTTAAATTGAACTCTGATATTTTCTATTCTCTTCTATTTTAAATTAATTTTTAAATTTTAATTTATCAATATACAATATAGTTGTTTTTTGTGTCCCTTTATCAATTCCTCCTTTTCCTCCCTCCCTCAGTCCCCTTCTCCCCATCAACATTGTATCTGTTCACATGGGAAGACAAAGGGTTTTAAAGGAAAAATGATGGAGGATCATATAATTGTTTGGGGATAATTATCCTTGGCTACAAGGATCAGTAACGGGTGACACGAGTCCAAGGCTGGACAGGCAGTTGCTGGACAAATGTCCTCACAGAAATATCTTTTTGTTAAAATGGCAATGGCCTTTATACAAGGTTGTGGTTTTGCCGAGTCCTTTGTGATAATTTTCATTATCAGGCATACATGCATGAGAACCCTCCTTTCATAGTTTTCCCCAGCTCCATATTTATTTATTTATTAGAATATTCATTGTAACAAATCATACTTTTTCTTTATGCCCCTTACCCAATCTCTCCCTTTTTCTCTCTTCCCTCTTCCCACCACAGATTTGTTTTCTCCATCTGATAGATTAACTTTTCCTCTTTTGGTTTGTTGCCTAGATGATCTGACCGGTACTGAGAAAGGTGTGATCAAGTCCTCCCCTATTATCGTAAATCAAATGCTTTTTCTATTACTCCGGAGTGTGCTTTGGAAAGAGAGAGAGAGAGAGAGAGAGAGAGAGAGAGAGAGAGAGAGAGAGACCGGTACTGAGAAAGGTGTGATCAAGTCCTCCCCTATTATCGTAAATCAAATGCTTTTTCTATTACTCTGGAGTGTGCTTTGGAAAGAGAGAGAGAGAGAGAGAGAGAGAGAGAGAGAGAGAGAGCGAGCGCACCTCTTTTTTTTTTTTTTTTGGTCTCTGCTGGTGCCTCTCCTTGTGTCAATGCAGTTGAAGGTCTGGTGTGCCATCTGCATGATGGTTGTAACTGCTGCTATAGAGAGTAGCTGCTTTTGTGGCAGTCATGGCAATTGTAGTGGCTGTGGTGGGCTACCTATGTGAAATGATGTTTTTGGTGTGCTCTTTACCTGGTTGCAGCTGGGTTTGGCTTCCCCCAGATCCATGCCTCAGGACCCTGGCAGGGCCCCGGGGCAGTGGTGGCAACTTGCCTAGCTGTGGCTCGGTTTGGCTTCTCCGGGCTCCATGCCACATTCTAAGATGTTGTTGCAGAGCAGTTGTGGGGGAGGGGGAGAGGAGATGGGGGAGAGAAATAGGATAGGAAGAGGAGGAAGGAGGGGGGCATGATTGAGGCCCATGTCACCCCCTCATTCTGGCAGGGAAGACCAGGGGGCGTCCAGCGGTGGATCAGTCATTGCTGGGCTTGATGCAGATGTTAGGGGGGTGTGGCTGAAGCCCTTGGCCCCATACTGCTCCAGCTTGGGAGCCCAGGGTGCTTCTGGTGGTGGCTCGGTGGTCATTGCTGGGCTGGGTGCAGATGTCAGGGTGGTGTGGCTGAAGCCCTCAATGCTCCCCTCTCCCTGGCTTGGGAGCCCAGGGGACTTCTGGTCTTTCTAGGTTTTGTAGGTGTTCTTTGGTGGTGTTAGACCTTTGCTAATTAATATCAAACTTTGTCTCTGATCTGTGAGTATTTTGTTTTTTCTTCCAGTTCTGTGTTGGATTATTTGCTGTTCTCACGACTTAACTCTGCGCTGGAACTAATGTGTTGTCCTTTGCTTATTTCTAAAGTGGAGGAACTTCCTGTGGTGACCAGGAAATGAGCCCTGTAGTTAAGCTAAGTTAAATTGCTGTTTTGCAGTTGATTCCCTGGGGAAAGCTTTTTGTGCAGCTCAGGTTTTTTGACCTTGTATGTACTTCTGGATCTCATGAGGTCTGGTACTCTCTGGTTGCATAGAAACTCTGGTCTGGGCCTGAGTCTTTCCAGCAAACTGTTCCCTCTGCAGTTCTCTATTCCTGAGCAGTCTCCACTGAGAGGGCCTGTGCTGATTGGAGGGCAGATCATCTGTCTACCCAGTGCCCTAATGTTCCCCCAGTGGGCCTGTCCCCCACACTGCCACACTCCAAACATTTCCCATGGGGCGGGCTATGTGCTGGTCCCTTGCAAAGACTCACCAGCTTCTGAGCGGCTCCTTTATTCAGTTGTTGTGGTTCCTCCCTCCTATGTGTGTCCACAGGAACCCTGTTAGTGGTCTTGCTGGCCTGGGGGCTACCAAGGCCCTCTTCTCCCTTGCACCCTACAAGCAATTTCATACAAAGGGCACAGCTGAAGCTTTTGCCAGCTCTTGCTCCATGTGCTAACCAGCTCCAGCTTTGAAGTGGCCGGGATTCAAAATGGTGGGAGCAATCCTTTATTTCTCCCATCATGGCTTCTGCTGCCTTCGTGAACTCCATAGGTCTCTCCTCCTCTTCCACTGAGCTCTAGTGATCCTAGCTTGTCTGTCATTGCTTTTTAATAGTTGTAAATTGGTTGGTTTAAGGGAGAGAGTGATGCTGGGGACTGTCTATTCAGCCATCTTGACTGGAAGCCTGAGTGTTTGTTTTCTTAATACAAGAGATTCCATTTTGATTCTGATAATTTCCACAAATTCCTAACCCCCAGTACCTCAGCATGTGACTGTATTTGGAGATACAATCTTTAAAGAGGTAATTAAGTTAAAATGAGGTCATTAAGGTAGGCCCTAATTTAATACAGTTGATGTTCTTATAAAAAGAGGGGATTAGGGCACAAGTGCATGAAAAGATGAAGTGAAGACACAGGAAGAAGAGGGCTCTCTGCAAGCCAAGCAAGGAAGTCCCAGAGGAAACCAACACTGCTGACACCATGATCTTGTATTTCTAGGCTCCGGAATTGTGAGAAAATATATTTCTGTTGTTTAAAACACACATTCTGTGGCATTTCGTTACAGTAGCCCTAGCAAACTGATACAGATGATACCCATTTTTACTTTGTCTTGGCACCCCCACTTCTATAAATGGGAAAATGTCAGGCAGTTTGTTGCATTCTTTAAAAGGCTGCTTATTGTACTCAGTTTTGGAGCTTCCCGTGAAACTCTGAAACCACAGGAGACATGCTACTTCCTAGCTTCTTTTAGAGGCCTGGATAAAGATGGTAGAGCAGACACTTGTGATGTACCATGCCACGTGTCCTCAGCCTACCTGATTCCAGAATAGCTGCCCCATGCACCACTACCAGGGTCTTTCACCAAGCTTGTGCCAGGGGGTCTTGTTGAGTTGTTTTCTCCAAAGCTGCAGAAGCCTGCTTAGCCTTTTTCTTGTGCAATACAGAATTTCAAAGGAGTTACGATCCTCAGAGGTAACCTTCAACTCAGGTGACTAATGCCTAAACCTCCCATTGCCGGGTGCCATGATTCTGAAGAACATTCTACTGAGGTCACGCAGAGCATCCCCAGTGAGATTAATTCACAGTTGCCTGCAGTGTTCATCCAGTTCATTAACACACCATTTATTGGTTTTTCTCCTTTCCTGTCTCACTTTTTCTACTCCTTTATTTCTGTTATTTTGGAAATTAACTCTCAAATAAACTATTTTCACTGTTGAAAGAAAACTTGTTAAGACAAATTAAATTTAACAGAGTTTAATTTGAGGAAACAACAATTCATGAGTTGGGCAGCCCCCAGAATCAGAACAGATTCAGAGCAACTCCACTGCTGCCACATGGTCAGTTCGTTAAGACAAATTAAATTTAACAGAGTTTAATTTGAGGAAACAACAATTCATGAATTGGGCAGCCCCCAGAATCAGAACAGATTCAGAGCAACTCCACTGCTGCCACATGGTCAGTTAAGATTTATAGATAGATAAAAGGATGTGACATGCATAAAAAGGAAGTGAGACACAGAACAGTGGGTGGCCTGTGATTGTCTGAGACTTGGCTACTTGTTGCAAGAGTTGGTTACAGTCTGCTTACACATCAAGTTAGGTCACAAGAGTAGTGTATTAGTCCATTTCTGTAGCATATAACAAAATACTTAAAACCAGGTGATTTATAAAGAAAAATAAATTTATTGCTTACAGTTTCAGAGGCTGGGAAGTCCAAAGTTTGGGGAATTTGTTTGGTGAAGGCCCTGATGGTAGCTACAGTGAGGGCAGGGTATCACACTGTGAAAATGGTGGAGTTCATTTACTCTCCTTTTAAGGTCCTCCAAACATGCCCATGACCACTAATTTTAATACATTCACTATGACATGGTCCTACAATCTAATCAACTCTTCAGGACTCCATCTTTCAATTTCCATAATAGGATTTCCCACCCTCAACAGTTACAGTGGGGATTAAGTTTTGGGGGGACATTCAACACATCAAGTTAGCCTGTTTACACATCAAGTTAGATTATAGTTTACTATGTCTGAAGAAACCTTTAGGCCAAACTTAATTTAGCAGTATCAAATCTTCATCTCAGTGTTTGCTTCTTGGGGAGCCCAAACTAAAACAAGTGGAGCTTTCAGTGGGGTAACTTATTGCTGTGAAGTTGAAGCAGTGTCTACTTCTGAATTTTTCTCGGATCTATGTAGATTGTTGCCTACTGATTTTTCCCTTGATTTAATCGAACATGTGTATGTGATACAAAGCTAAGTAAGACGCTGCCCCTACTTTTGAAGAGAAGTTTATAATCGATGCAAATTTATTGTCATAGACATCACTGAAAGGGTTTTTTTAGAGTTTTCTGTAACTCTTGAAATGTTAGGAAAAAGGAAGGACAAGAGCACTAGAGGGTTTCTTGAGCAGCAAGGTTGTGTGTAGCCTTCTCCATTTCAGCTCTGACTCTGCAAACATACAATCTCATACAATCCCATTCCTTATGCCATTTCGCCATATTCTGAATTCTACCAGCCATTCTAATTAACTGTTTGCATTTCAGCCAAGATCTTGTGGCAATGCTCTAATGGTTACTGCATTGAATAGAATGCCATGACTTCTTTACTCTCAAGACGAAAATGTTTAATTTTCATGAGAGCAGGCTCGAGAGTATACAAAGCCATTGCCTAATATGTGGAGGGCAATGTGTGGTTAAGAGTGGAGGCTTTAAATTCTTGCCCTGCTACACTGGCTTTGTTGTGTTGGGCTGGTTCTTTAACTTTTCTGACCTTGAATTTCTTCTGTAAAGTGGAACAAAATATTAGAACCTACTGATTGAGGCTGTTAGGTGGATCAAATGAGGCAACACATTTAGGGTTCTTAGCAGAGTATCTGGTATGAGTAAAGGCACAAGAAATATTAGTAATCATGGGGATGACAATGATGATGCAAAGAAATTTGTTTTTTTCAGTGTGGTCCCAGAAGTTGGAGACAGGACTGGTGTTTGGGGTGAGTAGAACTGCCTGAGAAAGAAATACTTTCTAAGTGGTGGATCCCAAGAAGAGTTTGGTGATCACTTCTCTCTCTTAGCAAGGATATTCAAAGGCATTCAAGAAAGGAGTGGGAGGAGAGGACCCTTAAGATGACCAGCACTCCAGGGTCCACCACTTCACTCCAGGGATGGTGGGAGGCATCAGATGAAAGGGGGATATGAGTCAGCAGCTTTGAAAGATTCAGAACATTCAGTTGAGCTCTGATGGCGTCTGCACTGGAGGCAGTCGGCTCTAAACAGGAGCTGGAACCTGAAATTGAGCCATTCCCTGGTTTGGCTCTGAACTTGTTCATTGCTCAACCATGAGCATTCCGGGAGCAGGATTTGAGTCTACGCTTGTCTGTCCTTTTGCTATGCACTACACGGCCTGTATCCATGTGTATATTTGTTTTATCTTTCCAACTAAGATACTCATATTTAAGTCTGTTTCTATTTCTGATACAACAGTGGGCAGGACTTTCTTTTAAATGTCAGTTAGTTTAAGGGAATTTTTCTTTATTTGTACTTATATGCATATTTTTCTCTTTTGCATTCCTGTTATTCAAGTTTTTAAAAAATGAGAAGAAACTAAACATTTATTTGAATTTCAACTCAATGCTCTATTTCTTTTGATTGTGAGCCTATCTTGAAATTGCAATTTGGATGGCATTTATTTCATGACAAAATAATTCAAGATTATTTTAGTTGGAAATGTGAAATCAATGCCTTTTTGATGAATAGAGGATTTGCATATGAATAATAAATAGGCTGTTCTTTGTTTTCATAAATAGCTGGGAAAAAGTCATAAACCCCAGTTATCTCCTGTCATTAAAGTCATCCTGGAGATGTGTGCAGTTTACATTAGAAATACTTTCAAAAAATAAGTTTATAAATGTAGATTATTCAAAGAGATAACATTTAGCGTTAAATATAGAGAATAAATAATTGATCTGTTGTGTGTGAACATCAAGGAAGCTCACAGAGGAAGCACAGCTTCATAGTAATTACCGAATATAAAGCACTTCAATAAAAACCTTAACATTTATGTTTATTTCAGGTTAGTTTGCCAGTTACCACATGGTCAACCTTCTAGTGGCCGTAATGGACAATTTATTCTAAGGATCATAATGAGTAGCACATGCTTTCTGATTATTAATACATCCCAAGCAAATCAACACCATTGCCTTAATAGTTTTAAAATTAGTGTATCTGGCTTAAATGTTATAATGGTATTTGGTAGTGTTATTAATTTTGGGTCTGTATTAGCTAAAGAAATATACATCACACAAGTAGAGCCCTTATAATCAAAGTGACATTCTGCTTGATTTTTATTTAGGGGGACTAGTTGATCCTCTTGGGGAATTAGTTTTGTTTCTGCAATTTTCTTCCAGGGAAAAGTTCTACCTTACTAATTTTAGCAAAGCATGCATAATTTACCATTTTTTAAGGACTGTCCTTCTGGTGGAGTACAAGAAAATAGGATTTGGGGGGGCTGATTATGAAGTTAATATATGTTTATTGTAGAAGCTATGTAAAGTACCGAGAAGACATCAAAAATTTAAATTCTGCTGCCTAGGCACAATCACTACTACACCAAATATGGGTGTCTTTTTTTCAGCCACATTTTGGGGATGGTATGTAAGTATGCATAGTGTTTCTGTATATATAGTCAACATCTTGCTTATAAGATGAGCATTTTCTCAAATTATTAAATATTCTTTTGAAACTTTTTATTTTGAAATAATTATTTATTCACAGGTAGTAGAGAGGAGTCCCATGTACCCTTCACCCAGTTTTTCCCAATGATAACATCTTACATTACTGTGGTACAACATGAAAGCCAGGAAATTGACATCAGTACAATGTGTGTACATATGCCATTTTATTACACATGGTATATAGATTTGTGGAAACACCATCACAATCAAGACACAGTTACTGTGGTACAACATGAAAGCCAGGAAATTGACATCAGTACAATGTGTGTATATATGCCATTTTATTACACATGGTATATAGATTTGTGGAAACACCATCACAATCAAGACACATATCTATTCTATCACCAGAAAGATCTCACTCATGCTACCTCTTTGCAGTCACACATGTCCCTCTGTCCCCCAGCATCTCTCACCCCTGGAAACCACTGATTTGTTCTCCATCTCTATAATACTGTCATTTTGAGAATGTTCTATAAATACAATCATACACTATGTGACCTTCTGAGATTGGAGTTTTTATTCAGTATAATGCCCTTAAGTACCATCCAGGCTGTTGCATGTGCTTATAATTTAATCCTTTTTGTTGCTGAGTAGTATCCCAGGGTATCTACCACAGTTTGTTTAACTATTTATCTGTTGAAGGACATTTGTGTAATTTCTGGGTCTATGCTTTATTACAAATAAAGCTGCTATGAACATTGTGTACAGGTTTTTCTGTGGACTGAAGTTTTCATTTCTCTGGGATAAATTCTCAAGAATGTGATTATTGGGTCATATGGTAAATATATGTTTAGTAGTTGTTTTTCTTTGATTTTTTTTGTTTTGTTTTTAGTTTTTAAAGAAACTTCCCAGTTATATGGTACAAGAATGGCTGTACCATTTTGCATTCCACCAGCAAGGTACGAGAGATCCAGTTTCTCCACATTCTCACCAGCATTTGGTGTTGTCACTATTTTTTGTTTTAGCTGTTCTGATAGGAGTGTATTGACATCTCATCATGGTCTTATAAATATTCTTTAAAAATATGATTTTTAATAGCTGTTGCTATCTTCCACAAGAATTTATTTGAGTCCTACACAGGTAAAAATTTTTTCTATGTCACCATAACCAATAACCATTATTACCTGTTGAATGACCTTTCATCAACAATTCTATTTTCACTGTACTCACTTACTGAGCTATTAACTGGCCGGCAAAAATGGCCTACAGGTTGTATCCTTCTTTACTTAAAACAAATCATTTGTATTTTGCCTTTGTCATATCTGTCTCTTGTAGGGTTGGGGGGAGACAGAGAGAAAGAGAGAGAGAGAGAGAGAGAGAGAGAGAGAGAGAGAGAGAGAGAGAG
>NW_007733349.1:63068-63353 GCF_000696425.1 Galeopterus variegatus | reverse complement strand
TAGGTGTTGCAAAAGCAGGGCACATTATTAGAGCGTAAGTCTGCTGGTTGCAATAGCACGTGGTCCTGGGAAGATGGATTTAACAGCTTGGTGTGAACTCTGCAGCTGGGCAGAGCAGGTTCTTCTCCTGTTATTGTCACTGCAGATAATCCTTCTGGGATATGGGGACTTAATGTGTGACACCCAGGCTAGATTCAAGACATAACACCATAAATCCCCACAAGAAGGTCTTTCTAAGTAACCACTTAATTACAGGATTTATTGACAATGAGCTGAATTTTCAGA
>NW_007733349.1:54946-62270 GCF_000696425.1 Galeopterus variegatus | reverse complement strand
AAGGTCTTTCTAAGTAACCACTTAATTACAGGATTTATTGACAATGAGCTGAATTTTCAGAAATCAATTGCTAGTTAGTGACACAGATGAGAAAATGATATAGACAATGTCTAGGTTACAGGAAAAGCTGAAAAAAAAAAAAAAAGTTAAACACTACCAGACAAAGAAACTACCTAAAAGGCACGTAAGTCCTGAACAAAAAGCAAGTCAGCTACAGAAAACCTACTTAGGCAAGAAAGTAGGAGGCCTAGAATCTAGTTCTAATGCCAGCAGGAGCAGTATGAGCCTACCTAGCTGTCCGTACCTTCTGCATGTTAAAAGTTTACTTCGACAAAACCAAGTGACCTAGGAGAGTCTGATGGGGGCTCATTCATTTCAAAAAAGAAACTAATCGTTTTTTTAAAGAGCAATTTTAGGTTCACAGAAAATTGAACATACAGTACAGAGTTCCCATATGTCTCCATTGTCTCTGCCTCAGTTTCCCCTATTATTAACATCTTGCTTTGGTGTGCTATATTTGTTACAATGGATGAACCAATATCGATACATGATTATTAACTAAAACCCATAGTTTACATTAGGCTTCACTCTGTGCTGTACATTTTAATGGGCTTTGTTAAATGCACAAAGACTTGTATCCACCATACTATACATTCAGAATAGTTGCACTGCCCTAAAAATCCCCTAAGTTCCACCTACTCCTTCCTGGCCACCACTGATCATTTAACCGTCTCCATAGTTTTGCCTTTTCCAGAATGTCATCTAGTTAGAATCATACAGTATGTAGCCTTCATGTCTTTTTATAGCTCAATAGCTCAATTTTTGTAATTAATTAATTAATTCAATCATTAGTTATTAGACACACAGCTGTATTAGGTACTGGCCAGGCCCAGAGACACACAGACAAATAGGAAACTGTTCTGCTTGCCTGAAGTTCACGTGGGAACCAGCAGAGAGACAGATGATGAAACAGTGGCCGTGCTGTGCAGATAGGAAGCAATGAGAATAGATGGTGAAGACATTGTGTGGTATTAGACGACGCCTCAGAGAAGCAGAACTGAAGGTATGGGCAAGCTTTGAACTAGACTGGGTTCCCATTTTGCAAGCCAGGAAGGAAAAAGAAAGTGTGAAAAAAAAAATCTGTCATGTAGAAATGAATACATTACAGGAGAGTGAGAACGTAAGACCGAAGAAAATAAGGAAGAGTGTATTTTTAGTTGTAGTGGTTCTGAATGAATACCTGATATGAGTGTTTTATATATTTTCTCTTATATGATAGAAGAATATTTTCTAGTGCCCGAGACAAAATTAATTCCTTTCCCCTGAATAACCTGTGTTTCGATAAGGGCTTTTTCCACTGAGAACCATAGCGTTTTATAACTGGAAGGAAACTTAATGGAAATTTAGCCTACCTCACTTATTTTGCAGATGAGGAGACTAATGGCTAAAAATAAGTGTTTTCTCCAGCTATTTAGGGAACAGAGATATGGGGCTGCAAAATAGTTTTAATTCTGATTCCAGTGGTTGTACCCTTATAGCCTTTCTAAAGGCACAGAAAAAGTGAGCAATGAAATTGCCCAACAGCAGGTTTTAAAATAAAGAGAGAATGATAAGTGAACCTGCTTCTTACTCAAATAAGAGGCCAGAGGAGACAGTTTGAATATCCCAGATATGGCTGACCTAAGGAACTGTGAATAAAAGGAGAAGATAAGGACAGTAGAGAGAGGAGGGAAGAAAGGAATAAAACCGAGATAAGGAAAGAGCTAAGGGACACTTGTGATGTTTGATCCTTCACTTTAAAGAGAATATTGCCAAGTCTGTGGGGTCAAAAACAAGTGCTGTACAACTTGGAAATTTTAGACAGCCTGAGGGCATCTAGAAATAACATCAGTTCAAGGAGGGAAATGAAATTCCTGTTGTCATCTTCCTAGAAAACCTCATGTGTGAGGTCATGATTGTGAGGTCAACCCTTACAGATTTTCTCAATTTGGTCCTTGTTTCTCCAGTTTTCCATGTTGCTTTTCCATGTTGTTCTGGAGTATTTGCACATTTTACTGGGATAGTTTCTGGCAAGCTTATCCACTTTCACTGGGCCTGTTATGAATCCTGTGGGATGGCTCTTCCAAGAGGCTCTGTGTGACCCCAGACAAGGACTGGAGAGGGTTAAGATCTGTTCTTTTTTATCCTTTTACTTTACTTCTCTCTCTTCTCTTTCCCCCCTCCTCTCATCTCCTCCTCTCTTTCCTACTCTTTCTTTGTCTTTTGTACTTTACTTCTCTCTCTTCTCTTTCCCCCCTCCTCTCATCTCCTCCTCTCTTTCCTACTCTCTCTTTCTTTGTCTTTTAATGTGGATTGAATTTTGTCCCCTAAATTTTATGTATTAGAGGCTTGATCCCCACTGTGACTGTGAAGAGGGTGAGAAAGCCTATTATGGTAATTGAAAGGTGAGGCCTTGAAGAGGTGATTAGATTCTGAGGATCATGTCCTAATGAATGGATTAATAATGGTGGTCATGGGAGTGATTCTGCAGACTTTAAAAGGAGAACACAGGAGAGTCTCTCTCTCTCTCTCAGCTTCTGCAATCTTGCAATGTGATACCCTGTGTCACTGAAGCCACCACCAAGGAAGACCATCACCAGACTTTGGGCTTCCCAGTCTCAGAAACTAAGCAATAAACCCCATTTGCTAACAAATTAACCAGTTCCATGTATTCTGTTATAAGCAAGAGGAATGGACTAATACATCTTTGAACTGTGGGATAAGATTGTCCAAATCCTTCCCAAATGGTCTCATATGACTAAGATTCACTCTTTGGTTGACTAATGTTTTAAATTGCTTTGAGTGTTTCTCCCTCTCCTCCAGACAGAGAAGTTTTTGTCTACTCTGGGGATGGTGAATGGGGTGTGGGTGATGGTAACAGGGAAAAGAAACTTTTTTAAAATTAAAAGCTAAAATGTGATCCCACAGTTCTCTGTGGATGTTGAGGTGACACACACGGGGAGCATGGTCCCTGGACTCTTTCTGCCTAGAAGTCTGAACCAGGAGAGGTACGAAGGAGGTGAGTGTAAGAATAACAAGTTAATACTTCATGGTATCACCCCAGCACATATGCATTGTTCTTAATTTCTTAAAAAAGGGTAACTGTATTTAGAGCTGAACTTCATACTATTTTCCAAATACATTGACAATTCCAATCTTGTCCAGGGAATGGAAGTTTAAATAACTCCTTTGTCTATTGAGTCTCTCAATGTGCTCAAGCCTTTCAGTTTGAAAATATTGAAATCTCCTTCTCTTGACCTTCAGCTCTGTATTCTAAATATGTTTATCTTTGTTAGAAACTCTGAAGTAGGGTCCAGTTTAAGGATGTAGCAAGAGATTGGAGGCAGAGGCAGAGTCTGAAGGAAGCTGTGGACTCCTGATCAGTGCTACGAGAGAATGGGAAATGGCAGCTAATTCACACTTAAAGGGTCATGGAGGGCTTCCTGGAGGAAATGGTATTTAAAATAAGCTGGAAAGGATGAATAGAAGTGGCATAATCTTGCTGAGGAAGTGGTGTCTTGCTGAGGAAGGATAACTCTCCATGAGTCCAGGCAGCATAGGAAAATCAAGGCAACTTAAGGGTGGCTCCATGTTGGTATGGTTTGGGGTGGCTGATGAACTTACAAGCTTTCTTCTCTAGGGTGAAAGATTTGGCCCATGAATGAAAGGTTTTCATGGTTATGCTCCTACTTTGTGACCTTGCCTAGCCCTAGGGGTGAACCCCTGACCTAGGCTGAGCATTTCTCATCCTATATACCTGGAATTGCATAGGTTGAACTAAGATGTAATAACTGGAGGGAGATGGGAGTTCATTTGCTAGTGGCTGTGTTCTAGAAGGAATTTCACAAACACTGGGTGAAAAGTACTGGAACTGTCCGTTCATCTGTATCACAAGGTGTTGAACTCTTAGAGTTGGTGGTATATGCTAGTACTCTCCTAATCGATTCAGTTTGGGTGGTTGTTTTTACAATTTCCAGTTGGTTTCTTCTACACCTTAACTAATTAACTCCCACAAATTTGCCTTTCAAAAATAGCCTATGTTACCAGAGATGTGATTCTTTCTCTGAGGTTAAGGATGTGGTTCTCAAACTTTAGATGACATCAGACTTCCCTTATTTATTAAAGCACAGAGTGATGTGACCCTCTCCTCTGCAGAGCTGCTGAGTCAGCAGGTCTGGGCTGGGGCAAGAGAATTTAAATATTTTTTTTAGCAAGTTCCCAAATGATGCTTATGCATCTAAAATTATGATCAGGGAACCACTCGTTTATGAAGTAATAACTTTGGAAGAAGTCTGTAAAAATAAAAATATGCATGAGGTGTATTACACTTAAGTGTTTATATTTGTATAACATAAACGTCCAATGTCCAGACATTTAATACCTTAATATTAATGAGGTAATATTCATTTTCAATGTGAAGATAGTTAGTTTGGGTACAGGGGTGGTGGTCATATGCCCTGGATTATCCTGGTTATACCATTTCAAATAATTTTATCCCTTTCAATCAATGTGGGGCATTATATGCATAATTAAGCAGAATTTAATATTTATACATGTATGAGATATTTCATTTAGACACATTGACCAAACAATACAAAAATCTATTGTTAGACCAAAGGTCCCAGTTTTTTGTTCAACGAACACCATCATTGTAGCATACAAGTAAAATTTGAGTAAAGGAAGAGGGAGAGAAAAGTTCAGAGAAAGGGGCTTTTCAAAAAGTCTGCTTTTTAGGGCTTTCCAACTGATTAAGCCAGGCCCATCCCAGGCTATTCAGGATAATCTCCCTTAATTAAAGTCAACTGAGTAGGGACTAATTAAATCTGCAAAATCCTTTCTCAGCAACATGCAGATTAGTGTTTGATTGAATAACTGGGAATTATAGCCAAGTTGACACATCAAAAAAGTTGTTACAAAGGGTATGGACTGTCTTCAGAGGGGGAGTGCCAGGAATGGTGGTTTTGAGGGCCAGGAACAGAAATATTTTCTGTTTTTCAGTTCTGAGTATGCTCTGTATTCAGGCATTGTCTCCTAATAGACTTGGAGAGAGAGAGAAAAAAAAAATCCCTTAAGAATTGTTTCTGCAAATGTGTGAAAGCTGAAAGCAAAGAGAAAAAGTTGTTTTCAGGAACTAGGAGCTGGATCACCATTAGAAAGAAAATCAGCTGCCTCTAGCAAAGTGAGATTGCAGTATTGTCCTGGATGGTGATTGGCACTGGTAAACTTATCACCAGCATGGCAGGGGAGATACTAAAGACAAAAGGTTTTATCTCTCCGTAAGTCAGTAAAGGCAGCCTTGGCCGGGCAGTTGAGAAGCATGAGCCTGGATGGGAATGTCGCCTGCCCTTTGGTCTCTGAGCATGTTGGACAGGTGGATCACAGTGGATTTTAGCATATCATGAAAATGCCTATGGGTCCGAGGGAAGTTCTATGGGATATTAACTAAAGATCCAGACTTCATTTAAAATTCCATGATTGTCAAGGAATTGATTCTTAGCAATGTCAAGTAAACTCCTAAGAACAATTTAATTTTCATCTCAGAGAGTCAGAAATTAATGCAGCATTCATGACAGCCAGAGTGGATAATTGCGTGCTTGGTAAGAATCCACTGTAAGAGCCTAGAGTAGTTAACAGATAAATGCTATTATCGAGGACAGGAGAAAACACTACTTACATAAAGTACAACTTCCAGAGGAAAACTACCTGAGAAGGAGTGGAGTCCACACGAAAAACCTCAAATTATAGCTCATATGAAGGAAAATAATCCAGCAGGGATAGAGTGATGGGAAAGTAGCACTGCCCATCTCCTCATTCAAAGCCTTTTCCTTTTTGGTCTCATATTATAGCCTCCAGATTTTATGCCCTAATTTTAATGCCCTTTGGGTACAGTGATGGGAAAGTAGCACTGCCCATCTCCTCATTCAAAGCCTTTTCCTTTTTGGTCTCATAGCCTCCAGATTTTATGCCCTAATTTTAATGCCCTTTGGGTACTGAAAGGTCTTTCTCAAGTGTTACCTGTCAGGTTTTTGGTCTGCCATTGATTTTTTTACTTTCCAACTTTCTCCTTGTAAAACTTACCTCTCTTATGAGTAATACTCTCAGAAATCTTTTTTTAAATGTATTACATTTTTTTTTTATTGAAGCGTAATTGATTATACATATTTGTGGGGTACCGAGTCGAATATCAATACCTGTGTACAATGTGTGATGATCAAATCAGGAGAATTAGTATAATCATCATTACAAAATGTAATTGTTTCTTTGTGCTGGGGACATTCAACCTCCTCTCTTCTAGCCATTTGATAATATACAGTAAATTAATGTTAATTATAGATGCCTAGCTCAATTGTACATGAATAGAACTTATTTTTCCTAACTAGCTGTTTTGTGTCCAGTAATCAATATCTCACTATTTCCCTTCCCCCTCCTTCATCCCACATCTAGTAATCTCTGACATCTGGGAGATGCTCTGTGTTGGTGCTGACTGTGGAATTCACTCATTGGTGGTAGATTATAAAATATAACATCAAGTTTCTCCTGGTTTAATATGGAAATTTAACTGTCCTCCCCAACCCCATCCCCTATTCTTTCCTGCAGAGGAAGAATGGGATGCAGATATTTCCTTACATTTATTGGAAAAGAGAACTGATTTTTTGGCTGCTTGTGATGGAGTTTGATAGGCATCCTAGAATGGATGAATAGTTGTTACTGTTTTTGCATACCTGAGTTTCATTCCCATTACATTTACAGATTGGAGGTCTACAGTCATCCCTCAGTATCCAAGGGATGTTGGTTCTAGGATGCCTGTGGATACCAAAATCCATGGATGCTCAAGTCCCTTATATAAAATGGTGTAGTATTTGCACATAATCTATGGCCCACTCTCCTGTATACTTTAAATCATCTCTAAATTACTTATAATGCCTAATATAATGTAAATAGTTGTTATGCTATATTGTTTTTAAAATTTTTATTATTATTTATGGTTGTGTTGTTATTTTTATTATGTTTTTTTTAAAAAAATATTTTTGATCTGCAGTTGGTTGAATTCACAGATGCAGAACCCATGGATATGGAGGGCTGACTGTATTTTCCAACATTAAAAAAAAAAAAATGATACTAAAACCAAGGCTCATAAAAGTCATGTGAGTTTCCCAGGATAAATAATCCTGAGGGTATTAATATATACTACTTAAAAGTATGAGAACTTAATGTATGTAAATGAATAGCTCCTTGTGGGCTTCCAGGCAATGGGCTACGTGACTGGTGATTGTAACATCTGGGG
>NW_007733349.1:54214-54914 GCF_000696425.1 Galeopterus variegatus | reverse complement strand
GGGGCCCATTCTGTCTTACCTTAAGTCACATAAACATGCAACCACTTCTCCATGCCTCAATAGACTTGCTTTGTTACAAAGAGGCATTACATTAATAGGAATGAAAAAATAGGATGCATTTACTTCAACATGCAGCATCTCTCAATTTTATCACCTTTTGGGTTAACCAAATGCTAAATGTTTAATTGATGAATAAAGCAATGGAATTCTACTGAACAGTATGATCTTGGACAAGCCATTTAATTTATCTGTATTGGGATACTTACAAAACAAACAGGTTAAATTAGATTATCTCTGAAACTAAGGTTCTGTGATGATCTTCCAGCTTATTTCCCAGAGATGTTCAATATACATCTGTGTGAAGTAAGATCTAAGTTGGATGTTTTGTTTTTGCTGTGGAGATGCAAAACCAACAATGATTCTGACAGAATGATTAGCATCTCTGAAAGATTAATTATGCCAAGATTTATTTACACACAAACAAAGGACTGTTTAGTCACTCTGGACAATTATGGTCATTATCTTCAAGTGGTATTATCACAGAGGGAACTGCAGGTTTTGGTCTTTCCTAAGAGATTTAAATAGTGGGGCTTATAATTCCCTATCAAATCATGACTAGCAATAAGATAAAGTTCAGAGGCTCAAAAATTACCATAAGAGCAGAGAAAGGAATCTGTAGCAAATCAATAAGTTAATGAGA
>NW_007733349.1:50479-53051 GCF_000696425.1 Galeopterus variegatus | reverse complement strand
GGCTGTCTTTCCAGGATCATCCTATGCATATATTTTCCTTAACTTTCTCCTGCCCTGCTGTATTTGAAGTAAGCTTAACAATTCTCTTTGACTGTTATTTGTTGATATTGCTGAGGACTATGGGAAAACATATGTGGATTGACAAAAGCACTGAATGCTAAAGAAAAAATCTCAAAATATACTGATGTGATTTTCTCCAGAATTCTCTGACCTGTAAACAGGACTACATATACATGCTGGTAGCCTTCTTTGCAAACTCCTTCCATGGATACAGATGTTCCTCACTTACAATGGAATAAACCCATGAGTTTCCCAAAAAACCCATCATAAATAGAAAATATTGTTAAGTTGAAAATAAATTTAATACACCTAACCTACCAAATATCACAGTTTAGCTTAGTGACAGAGTTTGGAAGTGTTGTCCCCCAAAACCGATGTGGAAATCTGATCTCCAATGCGGCAGTGTTGAGAACAGTTTGGGTCATGGAGGCGGATCCCTCATGAATGTATTAATGCTCGCCCTGGGGATAGGGGGGCCTGAGTGAGTTCTTGCTCTGTTAGTTCCCCTGAGAGCTGGTTGTTTAAAAGGAGCTTGACACTTCCCCTTTCTCTCTCTTGCTTCCTTTCACCACGTGATCTGCTTATACTTGGCTGCCTGCTGCTTTCTGCCAGGAGTAGAAGCAGCTCGAGGCCTGTGACAGATGCAGCTGTCCCAGAATCATGAGCCAAATAAACCTCTGTTTTTATAAATTACCCAGTTTCAGGTATTCTGTTATAGCAACACAAAATGGACTAATAAACTTAGCATACCTAAATGTTCTCAAAATACTTACATTAGCTTACAGTTGGGCAAAAACATCTAACACAAAGCCTATTTTATAGTAGTGTTGAATATCTAATGTAATTTATTGAATACTGCACTAAAAGTGAAAGACAGAATGGTGGCATGAGTATTTGAAGTATGACTTCTACTGAATACTATCATTTTCACACCATCATAAAATCAAACAATAGTAAGTTGAACCACCATAAATCAGGGACCGTCTGTATTCCTTACTTCTTATGTTAATGTTTTTTCCCCACTCCCAGTCCTGTCTATGTTGGGCACTAGCACAGTTTGTTCGAAGTCAGCCTAAGGTCCAGCAGGTCTGGCACTGTTGTCCCCTGGACTGTGCAAGTCTTGCCTTCCTCTATTTCTTTCTGATTTTCCTTTAGGCTAATTTTTTACTGACCTTTAGTCCAAATGGCATGTCCAAAGGAGAGGTGCCCTTTATCATATATTCATGCTTGGGTTAATTTTTAGGTTATAATTTCCTCTCTTCATCTTGATTCTTGGGATGCCAAGTTCTTTCTCACTGGTTCCTAGTTTCAATTCTTGGTTCAGGTTGAAACTTCTCTACAGGCCATCTGAACTTCAGGTGAGAAGTTCTTTTTAGTAGTGTGCTGGAAATGTTTAAGAACCNAATGTCAGGCAGATCCTATTAATTTCTCTGGTGACTTTTTAGTATTGAAATATCAACTGAAATCAAACACAACTGCTCATTCAAGTTAAAACTTCTTCCCTAGTCCTGTTTGGAATTGCCCTAGTCTGTAAAGCTACTGTCAAGCAGAGCACTGTGCACCTGTTTCCAATGCCAGGGGAGGACTCCAACTACCTGGGGGAGAGCACAGATCCTCACAACACCAGCCACCTGGAACAGAAGTCCAAACACTTCTGTCCACTGCATCTTGGATCGGAGTCGCCAAGGGAAACCTAACAGAGTCAGGCACTGGATGGAACAGGCTTTTACTCACACAGAGAAGTGACAGAGTGAGAGCAGCTCCTGCAATATGTGTAGGTCCCCCATGGCTAGTGGGTCCCCTGGCAGCCCAGGAAGGGCAAATGGGCTTCACATACCCCTCTTGTGCTGCAGTAGAAGGACCGTGACCCCTCTCTTGTGAAGTCTGAAATACTGAATGCTGGGAGCATGCCTGAGAGCCACTGACACTCAAGCTTAGGCAGAAAAAGGAGCATCCATGGAGCTTGAAATAGGGAAAGAGACCCCCACACAAGGCGAGAAGCCTGCACAGGCCGTATGGACTCTTTATCTCTTGGTAAGGAAGTGTTCCAGGCCCAAGGCTCACTCACATGGGGCCGAGCTTGAAACCGTCCTTCATCTTGAGACTATTTCCTTACGTTTCTCTTACACTCTCCTACCAGCCCCCAGGTCAGTGCTGCTTCTGGTTAAAGACTATAGTGGGGGAGGGTGTTGATAAACAGGCGAGAAGGTCTCATTTCTCTCCTACAGTTGCTGGGGTTTGGATGACAGATGGCCCCAGCTGCCTTTCTCTTGTAGGACACTTTTATGGTTTCCTTGGAGATTTCTCCCTGAGGACCTCTGATAGAGTTTGGATGTGTTGTTCCCCTAAAAACTCATGTGGAAATATGATCCCCAATGTGTCAGTGTTGGGAGCTGATTGAGTCATGGGGGCTGATCGTCATGAATGGATTAATGCTCTCCCTGGGTGGTGGGGGGTAATTCTTGATCTATTGGTGAGTAAGTTATTGATCTATTAATTCCTGCAAGAGCTG
>NW_007733349.1:46099-48870 GCF_000696425.1 Galeopterus variegatus | reverse complement strand
TCTGTATTCCCCACATTCTTTTCTCTAGCTAGAGTAATTCCCTTCTGTGACTTTTTGTATCTTTACAGTTATTTTCTGGTGGCAGTCTTTTGCAGCACTTCAAATGTTTACTACATATAACGGCTTTCTGGTTTATTTAAAAATGTTGCAATTCTCCCCCCTTTTTTTCATTTTTAGCCCATACCCTGGGGTTGACAGAATATTTTATTTTCTTCTTTTTATAAACAGATCTGATATCAAAGTTATTAAAATTAATCTTCACATAATATGTTATTACCTTGTACATTTTATGTATTACAATTCATTATAAATTAAAATGGGAGTGTTTTTGGACAGGTTTCCACCCATGGGAAATTTTCATAACCTAACATATAGAAAGGATGTCAGCTAGTTAGAGTCAATTGAAGTGCTCAAAGAAGTCATTGAAACTGTACTTTTGATTTTAATAATTCATTTATGGTTTCAATAAATGGCATTTTACATGTAATATTGCAAATGGATTTCATTTTAAGCACTCTTTATATATGCAACTTATGACTTACAAAATAATCTTTTATTTTAAACCAAAATACTTTACATCTTATAGGGATATATCATTGATTTTATTTGAAATAACTTGCTTTTGAGAACATTAAAAAATTCAGTTCCTCTTAAATTAGTTAATTTGTAGCCTTGGGGTTATATATCTACCAGTCTGGCTGGTACAGTGAAATAATAAACATATAAAGGGTTATTAAATATATGAAGGTATCAAGCAAGTGATAATACTAGAAACTTAAAATTTGTTGGGATTATATTCCATTAATGTATTATATGATATGTTTATATATTATAAATGGGTTAAGTATTATATTACTAGAAACCCTGGGCTGGCCGATTAGCTTGGCTGGTTAGAGCACTGTCTTGTAACACCAAGGTCAAGAGTTCCTCTTGCTGGCCAGCTGCCAAAAGAAAAAAAAAAAAAAAGAAACCCTAAATAAGTTCAAACACAAAACTATTAAATTTTATAAAAGTAAGTAATGAAGCCGAATATAAGTTAAATATAAAAATATTTGATTAGCTTTTCTTGGTAACCCTATAACTACTTAGATTACATAGCATAATAAGAAAAAGAGTCCATGAACATGAACAACACAAATCTAAAATTTTTAGAAATAGTCTGAATGATAAACGAGCAGCACCCACATAAAAAACATAAGAAATTACCAAACGACCTAAAATAAAATTTTAACAGATGAAAGATGTACTATTTTATTGGTTGGTAGGGTTAAACACCATAAAATTGTTAACTTGTCTCAAATTAACTTGTCATTTTAATGTAATTATTCAAATTCCTGATGGGATTCTTTTGACAAAAACTTTGTAAAAAAAGTAGTAAAACTTTGTAAAAAGAATAAAACATCCTTTTCTTCTAAAAAAAATATTAACGAGTGGTGAGGATATGTACCGTACATTAAAAAGTATTACGAAGCTAGAGTTCTTTAAGCAATGTACGAGTGGTGAGGAAATGTACCGTACATTAAAAAGTATTACGAAGCTAGGGTTCTTTAAGCAATGTAGGTGTGATAAAGTCTAATCGTCAGAACTAAATAGCTCAGATGAACGAGTGGTGAGGATATGTACCGTACATTAAAAAGTATTACGAAGCTAGAGTTCTTTAAGCAATGTAGGTGTGATAAAGTCTAATCGTCAGAACTAAATAGCTCAGATGAACTCTATGTTATGTAAGCTTCCGTATATGGTAAAGGAGGCACCATAAACAGATGGTTAAAGGAAGTAATATCTAATAAGTGGTGTTGGAACAATTGGTTATCTGTTTTTAAAAAAGATATCTTTGAATTCTTATCCCTTACCATACCCCCCCCCAAAAAAATCTATGAGAATAAAGAGACTAATATAAAAATCATATAATATCAAAAGTTTAGAAGAAAACTCTTAAAGAGCTGGATAGAGAAAGACTTACTAAAATTAAAAATAATGGAAAAACCATAAAGGGTACAATGGAGTGGGCATGTGCCGCACACATTATAGAGGGAGTGCAAATTGTTGGAAGACTTTTAGAAAAAATTTTGGTAACATATACCAAAAACTTTCAAATATTTCTTCCCTTTGAACTAATAACTCTATTCCTGGGAATCAATAATAAAGAACTAAGCTGACGTAATGAACAAGCTTTCTGTTTTGAGATATCCTTTTCATGCTTTATGTGATAGTTAAAATTGGAAACCGTTTTAACATAACACATAGTAAAACAGTTAAATAAGGTCAGGTACCACCACTCAGTGAGATAGTATGTAATTTTTTAAAAATGATTTTGTAAAAATTTATAATAGGAGAAATGTTCATGCCATAATATTAATAAAGCAAGGCACTTTCATTATATATATGAATGTATATAAGTTCCTATATATGAATGATTATAATTAAATTACATAAAGACAGAAAAAAAAATCCCCAAATTCCATTTAGATAAATGAAAATCGTTCACCAAATGTTAACATTGATATTGTTTTGGTTAGTAGGAGTGCAGTTGATGTCTTTCTCCTACATTTGTCTGTTATTTTCCACAATGAACATGTAGTAGTTTTAGAACAGACAAAACAAGAAAGTTTTGAAAAGTAGTGTGCCCACACGTAATGGTTTCCCTCTATTGGTTTACATAAATGTGTGATTTTATTAAGCAGAAATCCATTAGCACAAAATCCACTTCCTATTACATTTGTCACTTCAGGCAGTTATTAAGAATCTTTTCCACCTTAAAGAATATAAAC
>NW_007733349.1:40965-45391 GCF_000696425.1 Galeopterus variegatus | reverse complement strand
CTCTATTGGTTTACATAAATGTGTGATTTTATTAAGCAGAAATCCATTAGCACAAAATCCATTTCCTATTACATTTGTCACTTCAGGCAGTTATTAAGAATCTTTTCCACCTTAAAGAATATAAATCTGTTTCTTTAGTTCTGCAGCCTAAGTTAAAAGGTGGGATAAGTGCTAACATTTCTTTTTTTTAAGAAAGACCGTCAGTTTCACTGCAGACTCTCTACCTAGCACTGCAAATGTCACTGGGAAATTGTAGTTTTTAACCTAAAAGCTTAAAATCTAAATTATATGGATGAATCAGTTTAGATTCATGAATAATATGAAAAGGTCTTTTAATCATTAAAAGCCTGGACAATAAAATGAATCACTTTGAGGTTGGCTATTTCTGTGGAAGATGAGATTCCCCCTCCATCCCCGAAATATCTGAAAGAGTGAATGTTGCAGCTGGAAATCATTCCAACAGTGCAGGAAAAAATAGAGCTATAAATAGGATGAAGAGACAAGTGGGCGATTAGGAAATGGTGGAACAAACCGAAGGCAACAATAGAGGCTGGAAAAGCATCAGCAGTGGATGCAAAACAGGAATCTGTAAATGTTCTCTAAAGGCCTATACAAGCAGAGACAAAAGAGACCCTCCATAATGTATGAACCCATGTGATTTTCAGACATCTGGTTTTATGTTCTGTAAAAGAAGATTGTAAGTTTGGGCCTTTGGAAATAATCTTTTGCTGCCATTTCAAGAATCATAACATGAATAGTTTTTAGCAGTAAGAATTAATAATCTTAAAATCCTCAGATTCTAATAATTCATCCTGAAAATATGGTTTTCACAACTGGAACTGCATACCTACACATTGGTAGACACTACATATTGTTAAAAATTAATCCTAGCAAAGGAGTGATACTTTTAAGGAGCCAACCTAAAAACACAGACAAGAGAGCCAAAAAACTGGAAGAGTCTAATATCAAGAGTATCTGAAACTAGCTTATCGTTTAGTTTTTTTAAAAAAAGCTTTTACATGCAAAGTGTACAAATTTTAACTCATTCTACAACTTTGACATACAGAAGTAAACAATTATTTTTCCTATAACTGAGTTCCCCTTCCTCTTGAGAACTCACCTGCTGGTTAGTGGGGAAAAAGTGATCTAAATGTGCAAGCCAGTTTAAAACATAGGCCAAATGGATGAATTAATCTTTTTTTTTTTTTTTATTTGCTTTTGGTGGCTGGCTGGTAAGCATAGATGGGCCTTCTAAACAGCATTGGGACTCTCTCTCTCTGTTGTGTAATAGTTTTTAGTTTCTTAAGAGAGCATTCTCTCCCTAAAATGGAGTTCAGGCACATAGAGGGAGGCTTGCTTGTCCTTGTGGCAAAGGGAGAGGACTGGTTTGGATCAATCCTTGATTCTGTCCTGGATGCTGTATGCCAGTTTTTGGCAAAATTTCCATCTTCCTTTGGGGCCTTTTGTACCCTGTCTTTCTCAGATGGCTACATTGGTAGCTAGAGAAGTCCCAGACCCTTTTAATGGCTTAGGCAGTGTCACAGGAATGGCTTGTCATTTCCCCCTCAGTTCTCAATGGCACAAGTTTTTGTCTGATTAAATTATTTCCTCAAACTAAATATTTATATGCCTATGTATATGTTGTGTGTGTGTGCATATGTGCTTACATTTGTGTTTTGTGGGAATAAATAAGATGGGAGGAGAAAGCAGAGGTAGTAAAATATATTTAGTGTCTATGAAGTCCCAATTACAAATATGTATATATATATTTGTATATATGTATATATGTGTGTGTGTGTATATATATATACATGCATATAAAAATATCGTATATATATATATATATATGCATATAAAAATATCTGCTTGCACCATGAAAGGGTAGGGGGCTGCCAAAAGGTACTTTCCATATATATATACATGCATATAAAAATATCTGCTTGCACCATGAAAGGGTAGGGGGCTGCCAAAAGGTACTTTCCACATCCCTTGTGCTCAGTATTACTGCTAAAAGAATGGATGGACACCTTTCCAATCACACAAACAGTACCATCCTGTAACTCAGCTCAACCATCTTTGCAAAATGGGGTACACACTATGCACATTACCACATATGTTATCTTATTTAATCTTTTTTCTCCAGCTTTTAAATTTTAATACCTTCTACCTTCTAACATACAGGAAAGTTGAGAAACTAGTACAATGGATTTAATGCTGAATACCACTTCTTTTTCTATGGCTTTTTCACTCTCAAGTTTTAAATTTTGATATTTCTACTAGTTGGCTGGATTTTATTGTCATTAAAAAGGTATTCATGGATGTTTTAATTACCTCATTTCTTTTACATTCAAGAATGTCTACCTGTGCTTTTATATATGAACAACCTTGTGGCTGAAGATAATTCTCTCGGGGGACCATTTTCTTTTCCTTATGGAACTCAATAGACATTGTTCCATCATCATTTAGCATTCACTGGTATGGTGGGTAAGTATAAGGGAACCATGATTTTTTTCTTCTGTGGATGATTTGCACTATTGGCCTGGATTTCTGTGTTGTTCTTTATTCTTGATGTGTGTTAGTCTGGTAGGTGTGTCTTAGTGTTGAAGGTCCTCTCTCACATTTGATGTGCTCGATCATGATATGCTTCTTCACTCTTACACATCAGTTTTTGTTTGAATTTTAGGGTACATTTTTTCTTGTATTATAACTTGCAACATATTTTTTTTCAGTTCTATTTGTTGGATTCTTTGCCTGAGCAGCACCAATTCCTCTTTAGATTGATCGTCTTTGTCCTTCATATAATTTAGCTGCTCTCTAATTCTTTGAATGACTTTGTCTTTTTATCTGCATTCACTGTGTTTATTTGCAACTTTTCACATGTCAGTAATTGGCTCTTTAGCAATATCTATTCAGTCTTTGCCAGGTCAAGTGTACTTTTTATTTCAGAAATGATGTTGATTTGAGTATCAATTTATTACCTTAGCCATGCAGTATCCCTTTTCATCTCATTCTACCCTTTTATTATCTTACTGTATCTGTTTAATAATTAAGGTGTTTCATATCATAACACAATTGTACAGAAATTTCCCTCTGTTTGCTGAGTAATTTTTCCTTATAGATTTTTTTTTGATATTCTGCTCCTTTTACTATTCCCACCCTTTCAGCTGTCACATGTTTGCATAGTTGCCATGTTATTTCTTTTCATCTTGCTTATGATTTGGCAGTTCTGTGCTGCCATTCTGTTTGATCTGATATAGAGCCAGTGACTTCTCAACCCTCTCCCTGTCATGTTGGAAAAGAGCTTGTTTTTCTCTCCAACCTGAAGGAAAAGACAGAGGAGAAGAAAGGTCAGCTGAGGATCTCTCTTTCAGGATGCTTAGGATCTACCATGCCTTCAGGATTTTAATGTACATGTTCAATATGTCTAGCTAGGAGGCAAATCATATTTCCACAGGGAGGTGAGGAGGGGTCCTGAGCTTCAGTTTGTCTTCAGTAGAGGAGGTAGTTCTGGAACTTTCATTTTCATGTGAGATAGTTACCCACGTTGTCTGCCATCTCCATTTAACCTACTCCACCCCAGGAACTATTCCATTATTCTTCTGTTAAAAGAGAAAAAATATGGATACATATTTAGCCTACTTCTGTTCAAATTTGGGGGTATTAGTGAAGAATTTCTGAACTTAGTAAACTGAGTGACACTCCTTCTGGGACAGGGTGGCATCTAATAGGAGGGGAGTAGTTAGAAATAAACCTTGGCTGTGCCTCTCCTCTCTACCCCAGAATGCCCCATCCCCTGTAACTTCCCTTCCACTTCTTTTAAAACTGCACATCCCTAGTTAATTCCTTTTGTTGGTTGCTGTAGCTCTTTTTTGCTCACTTGCTTTTATATCAGGGGAAGAAAATTCTGTGATGCTGTTTAAATTTGTTGCATTAATCAGAGACACTACTAAACATGCTAATAATGATGCTGCGAGGAGGGTATTAGCATTCCCATGCTGCAGAGCAACAACCAAGGTCCAGGGTTGTTAAGTACTGTGCTGTGGATGTGTAAATGGATAAGTGGAAGGACTATAAGTCATGCTCGTTCCTTTCCATTCCAAACAATTGATTAGCATTCCCATGCTGCAGAGCAACAACCAAGGTCCAGGGTTGTTAAGTACTGTGCTGTGGACGTGTAAATGGATAAGTGGAAGGACTATAAGTCATGCTCGTTCCTTTCCATTCCAAACAATTGCTTTTTATAGTAGAGTCCCTTAAACACACAGGTAAGTAGTTCATTAATTAAACAAACACACACACACACAAACACACACATATGTAGTTTTACTGTGCTTGGCATGTTTTGAAAATTATGAGATGAAGGGCCATTGGAAGAAGAGCTACAAGCTTACCACTCTTTGTTCAACAGACACATTCACAAATGGGT
>NW_007733349.1:39086-40619 GCF_000696425.1 Galeopterus variegatus | reverse complement strand
CATTGGAAGAAGAGCTACAAGCTTACCACTCTTTGTTCAACAGACACATTCACAAATGGGTGTGTTAAATTAAGTGTTGTAGATGGAATAATATTTAAAATGCACAATTGTGTTCAATATTTAAAATAACCCTGTATAATGTTGATGGGTGGGAGTGGGAAGAGGGAGGCGGGAGGGAGGATTTGGTAAAGGGACACGAAAATCAACTACATTGTATATTGATAAAATAAAATAACATAATATAAAAAAACTAAAAGAAAAAAATAATAAAAATAACCCTGTATAAGATATCCCCCAAATTAAAGAAAGATTTAGTAATTTGATTTTTAAAATATTCATTTTTTTGTTTTTAGAGAGAAGCTCACCCATATCAGAAGTTATCAAAAGGCTTTGTAAAATCTCCCTTGGAGGCTTGGAGGGATTTAAACCAGAATGAAATTTCGTCTTGCTATAGTGGTCGATGGGACATTGGAGACCAGGGAAAAGGATTTCACTGATATGTTCTAGGTCTATAATTCCTTTAGAAAGCATGTCTCAAGCTTTTAGGTTTTCATTTGTCAGGGCAGCACTATTTTTTTCCCCACATTTATTCACTTATCTCATGTGAATTCTAGCTCAACAGCTCTGCAAAGAAAAACAGTCTTCCAAATAAATACAGAGCATTTGACCAGCTGAAAATTGTGCTTCGTGTTGATGGAGTGTCCTCTGATCCATGCAATGGGGTACCATACATGGTGCAATTCTCTTTTACTGTTGACAGCCCATGGTGATCATTCTGCAGTATAGATCTATTCCTACTTTTCTGATGTCATTTTCTATAGATGTTTATGTGTTTGTTCCCCACTTATACTGGGCATTGGGGCACTTGTTCACAAGAATATGACAGGACTTAATGTCTTTGTTTTTTATTTTTATGTTTTGCCAAAGCTACAAAGTTTTGTTTTGTTCTTTTCTCTTGATTTGCACTCAGCCGTTCTGGGTGTAATGTGTAAAGACTTCTATATTAGTGCCTGAGTCTTATTTGTACTCTTATTTCTTTAATCTTCTAGTTCAATGATTCTTATACTACACTGCACATAAATATTGCCTAGGATGCTTGTTAAAAAATAGCAGAGACCCACCATTAAAAATTATGATTTAGAAGGACAGGGGTAGGACTTAGGAATTTGCATTTTAATAAGTGTGTCCTCAACCCCCAGCTGATTCTAGGGAAGGTAGTCCATTGACCTCACTTTTATAAACTTAGATCATTCAATAGCTGGAATTTGGTCAGTCAAGGGGCATTTCCTTAGTCTGATTATCAGAGATGTAACTATCCTTCGTGTTTCACTATAGCCCTAACGGATAGAACACTTGATATAAAATGGCGCTCTAAGACATATAAGAGAGAATGCAGAATTTAAGATAGGAATGTTAGAGGTAGACATTTGAATAAATAACTTTACCTAGTTAGCTCTTCAGCTAGCTTGTGCTAGAAAATGTGCAAAGGCAGTGTTGTAGTGCGCCACTTGGGAAGCGCGGCGGCACTCCCGC
>NW_007733349.1:33668-38050 GCF_000696425.1 Galeopterus variegatus | reverse complement strand
AGCGCCACCGCGCTCCCAAGCGGCGCACTGTAGCAGTGCGCCACCGGGCCGGCCCAAAAAAGTTTTTTTTGTGAAGCTCAATTATGATGATTTGTGGACAAGCTCTCTGAAAAACATAAATTTCGATACATTTGAAGAATTTAACCATCATTGATGTTTTTTGCTGTGAAGACAAGCAATATGAGACAATCTTGCTGTGCTTGACATTTTAATGACTGGGAAATCAGGGTTCCTTGCGGCGATTTTACTTGTAATCTTTAATCCTGTACCTGCCTTTTATCTTTTCCCCTTCTCTTACATTCAGTACATCTGAGGCCGCTTTGAGTTTCCCTGCCCTGCCTTATCTATTGACAGTGTCTACCAAGAACAACTCACCTTTCTGTTCTTTTGGGGAGAATATATCAGACATTATTCTCTGGAGCCCACGTTTGTTTATTTATTATTTCTCTCTGTAGACCTTGCAAAATGGGAGCCAGATCTCTTTTGTAGTTTCAGCAAAAGGTAGTTGGGCAAATTTATCATTAGAAATTTATTCTACAGGGAGCCTATTTTTTGCTGACTCTGTTGGTTGCTTTAAACTCAGTTTTTACTGCCAGGGCTTGACTTATTAAGAACATTTAGAAGCACTGGGAAACATCATTCGGCATACTTATTCAACAATTCATATCACACATCCCCACAGTTCAGTGTGTCGAGCTTCTTTGTTTTGAACTTAACCTGAGTGATTTTAATGACTAGCCATATTGGCCTAGCATGTGATTTACAGATGAATCAATACAGCTGCACAGCAAAGAGTTGGCTGCCTTTTTACTTCTGCCTTCCCTAAGTGAAAACAAACATTAAGGTGTCCTAAAGAAGAATAGAAAGTGTGCCACTGTTTATTTTCTGTCTGTCACTAAAGCACCTTTGGATTGGGGATTGCATTGCCCAGGCATTTGAATAACTTGCGTTTATTAATCTCTGGAGATAAGTGGGAAACTAGAAAAGGATGAACATACAATCAATATAAGACAATTTGGGGGCCCAACAAAGTGGATGAAATTATATTTATCAGGAGGGGGCCGCTGTGTAATTCACAGGCACAGATGCCCACATTCATCTGTGACACTGAGTCAGTTTTCTAATGAGAGCTGTCTTCCCCGAGGTTCCTTCACACTCAAATTTCAGAGTCTCCATCCACAATTCTGGGAAAGGTGATGTTACACTTGTCTCATTCAATAAAGATGAGGTAGGGTGGGTTAGGGGTGCTACGAGTTATGGTTCCAAATGTCTAATGCTGGTCTTATATCCTTTATTAAGTATGCCAGGAAGAAAGTGTAACAGTTTTATTTATTTCACAGCCATCAGATACCTTAAATTCCATGAGTCTTGGTAAATTTTTAAGCAATTATTGATTGTGTTGTGGTGAACATCAAGATATATTGACTTTTACACAGTTTCTGAAGGCATAATAAATCTCAATGTTTACTGGAACACACGTGTTGATCTCAGTGTGTGTGTGTGTGTGTGTGTGTGTGTGTGTGTGTGTACATATATCTCAATACTCAGATGTTTATTTTATATTCCTTCTGAACATCTTTGGAAAAAACAATTTTTCCTCTAAGATCTTTTATTTTTTGGCTCATTTGTTCATCAGTTCTTCCTTTATTCTTTAAAATTTTAATCTCATTTATTCTTCCCTTGCTTGATAATGGAAAGAAAAACTGTGGCTTCCGAAGAAATCTGTTTGCCATTAATGAAGCAGTTGGGGGCCAGTTTTCCTGATAAGCTTGTCATGAATTGCAAAGTGGGTATTACTTGCTGTCTCCAGCCATGTCAGGGTTTAATGGAACAACAAGAAGGTTGAAGACTTTCACTCTCCGAATCCATTCAAGAATGCTCTATTGCAGCGTCTGCCAGATCAGTGCTAAATCAGGGATGACGTTTGAGAATCCACCTTATTTAACCCCAATCTTTTTTTCAATTATGTGATGCACATAGACAAACAGGTCAAACTTGCACTTAGACAAAGTTAAATAATCAACTGCATAATACGATTTAATGGATACAAAAATAAAAGCAAAAATTTTCTTATTGTCCCCATAATAGCTTAAATTTTACCAGCAGAAATTAAAGTATCCTGTTAGTAAATTCAAATTGTTCCTGGGTAAATTACAATATCAATGAGCTCACCAGTGACCGTTTATTGAATATCTATTATATGTCTAGTTCGCTGCTGTCTTCTGGTGTCAATACTTATCTGGTTTACTCTTTACTTCTTAAGTTCTTATCTATGTTCCATGTTTCTTTAAACTAGCTGATGTTCTTTATATATTAACTGGCTGCTCTGTAACCAGTGGGGCAAATGAAGTAATGCCCATTTAATCAGTGGGGTTTTCCCTTCCAGCTAGAAAAGCACGTTTCATCTAGAAAATGGGTGATTTGATCGCATGTGAGGAAGTGAGAAGGGATAAATTTAAAGTACTGCAAATTGCTGCTGTGTGTGTGTGTGTGTGTGTGTGTATGTGCATGACCTCTTGTATATGTACTTGTATATCTGAGGCTAGGTAGAAAGCAATAATTTACCATGAAAAAATTTGGTAGGGCTGATGTTCCTGGGGGAATTTCTAGCCAGTTACAGACTGATGATCAACTGAGCATTCTTATTCCCAGGGGAGAATGTGGTCAAGAAAGGAGAAAGATATTGCAAACATGACAAAATCAATCTTTCTCATTAAAACAATTGCTCTTGGGCCGGCCCGGTGGCGCACTGGAGAGTGCGCCGCTTGGGAGTGCGGCGGCGCTCCCGCTGAGGGTTCGGATCCCATGTGGAGACCGGTTCCCGCTCACTGGCTGAGCGCGGTGCGGGCGCAACACCGAGGGTTGCGATCCCATTACCGGTCAGTAAAAAAAAGACAAAAAGGAAAAAAAAAAAACAATTGCTCTGACTGATCAGTCCTTCAGAGTGTTTTATATGGTGGCAAGGAAAAAAAGTGCCAGTCAGAAAGAATTGGTTCTGGTAAAAGAGAGAAAGCTTTAATTTGATAGAGACAGTATGACAAGAACCAAGTCCTCTTTTCAAGAACACTAATCTTTAGATGGTCTGCACAGTATTTAAGGCTAATGTGGAGAAAAATAACAGCTCTCACCCTGTTGATGCATATTTAAAACTAAGAACTTAAAACATGAGATTTTATGTTCAAATTGTTTTTGTTGCTCTGCTTTAAGTCAGTGTGATTCCTCACAAAATGCATCCACATGATTTTCAAACACTACGTGGGAATGAAAGAAAAGCCATTCTGAGCTTAAATATATAGATTTTCATAAAGCTTGTATCATCAAGGTAGCCTTTATTCTTTCAACTCGTAGTGTAAAGAGGAATTATGTTTAAAGCACTTCAGGTGGAAGTAAAGTATTGTTCCTGCAGAATATAGGAATAGATGGAAAATTTGTAGATGGCTTCTTTTTTCTTTCTTTTTCATGCTACGTAAGAAGTTGGATTATAAAACTTATCTGTACAAGGGCCTTTTTTATTTTAATGCCTCCAGGGGATCAGGAGGAGCTGTGAAGTCAGAATGGTTTTGCTGGTACTCCTGCATTGGCCCCAAGAAGACCATTTTCTTCATGGCTATGGACCTAGTTTGTCTTGGATCTGGAATGGCGTTGGTGTTTTATGGGAAGCAGTTCTTCCCTTTCATGCATCTTGCTCGTTGTTCATGAACTGGCATCTAGTGGAGCTGAAGGAATGGATTCCTAGCTGTGGTGTCCCAGGAGGGCTCCTATTGGCTCTTTGCAAAGCGTGAGGAAAGTAACGTTGATTTTGATACCCAAAGCATCCACTGTGTACTGTTCACTCCACACCTCAACAGCCCCTACTTCATGGCTAATGCTCTTATGTTCTTATTTATTCTGCAAAAGTACTATTATATGTTAATATATTTTACCTTATGTTCTCATTTATTAAAAAGATTTTGGGCCGAACCTGTGGCTCACTTGGGAGAGTGCGGTGCTGGGTGCGCTGAGGCCGCAGGTTTGGATCCTATATAGGGATGACTGGTGCGCTCACTGGCTAAGCGTGGTGCAGGTGACACCAAGCCAAGGGTTCCGATCCCCTTACTGGTTACGAAAAAAAAAAAAGTAAGATTTTGATATGAGTAATGTAAATATAAGCCAGTGTGTAGGTTTTTTAATAATAAAAAATGTCATTTAAATATTTTATGAAAGTTGTTCCTTATGTAAAAGGAATTTTAGGGATAACAGCATATGGGAAGATATACTGGGTACAGGATATCAACAGTGACACTCAAATGACTACTTAGAGCCTATATGGCCTTGCCTTGAGATCTCTAGAAATGCTATCTCTAGGCCTTTCCTTTCTGTATCTTTCCTTCATAAATTACGCC
>NW_007733349.1:29767-33434 GCF_000696425.1 Galeopterus variegatus | reverse complement strand
TTCACTCCACACCTCAACAGCCCCTACTTCATGGCTAATGCTCTTATGTTCTTATTTATTCTGCAAAAGTACTATTATATGTTAATATATTTTACCTTATGTTCTCATTTATTAAAAGATTTTGGGCTGAACCTGTGGCTCACTTGGGAGAGTGCGGTGCTGGGTGCGCTGAGGCCGCAGGTTTGGATCCTATATAGGGATGACTGGTGCGCTCACTGGCTAAGCGTGGTGCAGGTGACACCAAGCCAAGGGTTCCGATCCCCTTACTGGTTACGAAAAAAAAAAAAGTAAGATTTTGATATGAGTAATGTAAATATAAGCCAGTGTGTAGGTTTTTTAATAATAAAAAATGTCATTTAAATATTTTATGAAAGTTGTTCCTTATGTAAAAGGAATTTTAGGGATAACAGCATATGGGAAGATATACTGGGTACAGGATATCAACAGTGACACTCAAATGACTACTTAGAGCCTATATGGCCTTGCCTTGAGATCTCTAGAAATGCTATCTCTAGGCCTTTCCTTTCTGTATCTTTCCTTCATAAATTACGCCCATGATAAGAACTTCATGTATCAGGAAGAATAGCAAAGCACAGTAGAGAACAGCACAGGCAACACGGCATGGCAGAAAGGACAGGGCTAGTTGTCAAGAGATTTGGGTTCCTCTGTGTGCTTAATGCTTGTTGTATGATTTGGACAAATCATGTTACTTACCTGGACATTGCTGTCTACATCTGTGAGATGGTGATGATATGATGATGATGATGATGATGATGATGATATGATGATGATGATGGTGATGGTGATGGTGATGATGATGATGATGATGATGATGATATGATGATGATGATGGTGATGGTGATGGTGATGATGATGATGATGATGGAAACCAACACTTGTCACGCACTCACCATCTGCCAGGTGGTGTTTCATGTGCTTAACAACAGTGAACTCATTTAATCTCTACAGCATCCTAATGAAGTGAGAACTGTTTTTCCTCCTTTTACAGATGAGGAAACTAAAGCATAACAAGGTAAAATATATTTCTTGAGGTCACACGACAAAGACAGGGTAGGGTTAGGATCACGTATCCTCGCCGCTGGGCTCTTGATCCTCCTCTTGATGGTGGCTAAAGTCACTTCAAAGTCCAGGACTCCATTTCAAAGGAAGTTCACCTCTATGAGGAAATGGATGAAACATAGTTCTGGAACAACGTATCCCAAAGGATTTAAAGGCCATTCAATAATCACTTTTATAACTTAACAGTTTATGCTCCAAAAATGCATATGTATCTACTATCATCTATCTACCTACCTGTCATCTATCTATCATCCATTTTAAATGTCAACTCAGGAATCAATCTGCTCAAGCTGCTCTCAAAATTCTAACGCCTATGTGATAACTCCTAATAGAAACGAGTAATTATAGCCTGTTGCGACCCACCACTGAGAAGCATTCTATCTAATCATTTTCTCTGTAATGGCTGTTGGTGTCACAAACAGAACTTTCATCTAAGAAGAGAGAGAAAACAGTAATGAAAAGAATGGTGGAGCAATTAACTTATTAAAACATTGATGGTATGTAATAATATCAAATAGTTTTGGAACTGTTTTCTCTGAGAAGTTCTAAGTGCTTTGTAGATTTGATCTTGTTCATTCTTAGAGAACAGAGAATCCAGGTTCATACAGTGAAGATTTTAGTGACAGCCTGGTCTACTTACTGAAAGCTTCAGCTTTCTTTTCATGCTTACAGTATAGATGTGGTAAAATCACCCACTGAAACAATGATTTCCTGTTAATGTTCTAAGAGGCATCTGTAGAAGTTTTTTGAAAGCGAGTGGGTCTGGACCTAAATACCTTATATACACCCTTCCAGTAAATTGTCAACTTCACTCCATCCAGAAGTTAGTAGTTAGAAACTTGAAAACCTGCTAAGTGACATGTGGCTAGCAGGGTGTCCCGCATTTATGAGCATTTCTTTGAAAATATCTAGGCAACATATCTACGTCTTATTTCATAACATCTTGAACCAATATCAGAGAGAAAAAAAGCTTTAAACTTATTCTACTGAAATATAATCAATGGCCATAAGCCCTGATGGGCTTGCTAGATCCTTTCCTGGAGGCAGGGATTAAGTATGACAGCAAGCCAAGACTAAGATTGATACCAGCATAAATCTTGAGTTTGTCCAAACAGGAAGATGGGCCAGGACCTGTGTCCAAGCGTTTAGCGGTGTGTTGTACCATATGTAGCTACTGGGCAGATTTTCCTCTTTAAATTAAAATTAATTAAATAACAAATAATTAAAAAATTATACCTTCCCTCATTTCAGTCACAGTTCAAGTGGTCAACGGCCACATGTGGCTCATGGACAACGTATTGGAGAACGGAGATATAGAACATTGCTATCATCACAGAAAGTTCTTTTGGACAGGACTGGTTTAGAGTCAGAGCTTTAACTGTCAGGAAGTGAGTGATCTCTCACTGATTAGAAAGTAAGGGATCTTATGGGGCATTGGTTAGTTATGGAGGGTCAATAACTAAAACTTGGCTAGGGGAATCAGAACGTGATCTGGAGGGTTGCACTTTCCTGCTTAATTGTTAAATGAAAATCTGGCAGAAAAAGTGATGTTTTTGGAGTGAAAGGGGATGGGCACTTTGACTTGCTTGTCTTTCACCCTTGTATTGAACCGCCTCTTGACAATGACGTGAAGTTTAAAGATTTGATTTCTCCCTTGATCGTCTGCATTCTATTTTAATATGCTTATCACTTACCCTAGAAATTCCATATCTGAGGTTTATGAAGATTGCTCTGGTGCAACACGGACCTCACCAGAAACTTTAATGCTGTATGCCTCAGGCTTACTTGCTTGAAAGTATCCTTTGTAGAACCCCCTGTTTGCCTCTAGCTAAGTGTCATTTTCAGGGAGGAAATCTCCCTGAAGTCTTCTGTCACTCCAGGTTAGGAAGCTCAGAATCGTATTTACATTATAAAATGCCACACAGTGGTTACGATATGAACATAAGGAAAGACTTAGAAGAGATGAGGAAGCTGTTGCAAATATAGTACAAGCAATTGCTTGAATAAAAATCCAGGCAGAGGAGCAGGCTTAAATTAGGGAAAGGAAAATGTGGGGTAGATTTCTGGAAAATTTACGTGGCTTGTGGGATTTTTGCTAGGACCACAATCTCATCTGAGGCTCAGAGTCCTCTTCCAAATTCATGTGGTGTTGGCAGAAGTCAGTTCTTTATGGTTATAGGACTGAGGCTCTCAGCTCCTAGATGCTGTTGCAGTTTCCAGCCATGTGGCCTTCTGCCCAGACAGTTCACATTACATCAGCTGGGAGGTGTCTTGTAACAGTCTGTGAAGAATCATGGGAGTGTCATCCCATCACATTAACCATGTAACGTAGCCTAATCAGGAGGGTCACATTCCATTACTGCTGTCATATTATGTTGGTTAGGAACAAGTCAAAGGTCCCAGCCACACTCAAGAGGAGGAGATTACACAGGACCTAATACTATATGGGACAGAGATTATGGGGCCATCATAAAATTCTGCCCATCACTTTAAGAAATTTAACTTTAATATGCATTCCTTTTATTATGAGTATTTTATATGTTTAATAGGCATTTGTATTTTTTTATGAGCTGTTTTTTCATATTCT
>NW_007733349.1:28142-28897 GCF_000696425.1 Galeopterus variegatus | reverse complement strand
AAGGTGGAAAATTAAATTCCCATATAAATTGGGATGTATTTCTAGAATTTATCTTCTTTTTGGGGGGTCTATTATAAATGTTCCAATATCATACTATTTTAATTATTGAAGATTTATAATGTATTTCTATTTCAGATATTTCCTGGTTGTTATTACTTGTTTATTTTTCCATATGGACTTTATAATTAGCTTATCCAGTTCTAGAATAATTTTTTTTTTCAGTATTCTTATTGCGATAGTTAAATTTATGAATTAAGTTAGGGAAAATTGGCATCTGCTATGGTTTGAATGTGTCTCCTGAAGTTCACATGTTGGAAACTTGATCCCCAATGCAACAGTGTTGGAGGGTGGGGCTTCTTGAACAGGTGATTAGGCCATGAGGGTGGGGTGAATGGATTAATGCCATTAAAGCAGAAGTGAGGTCATTATCGTGGAAGTGGGTTCCTTACAAAAAGGTGAATTCAGCTTCCTCTTGCTCTCTCTCATGTTCTCTTTGCCCTTCCACCATAGAATGATGCAGAAAGAAGGTCCATGTAAGATGAGGCTCCTCAACCTTGGGCTTCCCAGCCTCTAGAACATGAGCCAATACTTTTATGTTTATTATAAATTACCCAGTCTGTGGTATTCTGTTATAACAGCACACAATAGCTTAAGACAGCATCTTTACCACATTAGGTTTTATTATTTACAAACCACTAGTATGTCTTTCATTTATTTGATTCTTCTGTGTCTTTTAGGAATACACTCAGTTTTTT
>NW_007733349.1:25790-26951 GCF_000696425.1 Galeopterus variegatus | reverse complement strand
TATGTAAACATTACCATTTAGAAAATATTTACTAGGTATCTACCATATGAGGAACTTCTGTACTAGCACTGAGCTGCCAGTGTACAAAACAGTCATGGCCCTTGCCCCTAATGAGCTAATGGCCTAGTGGAGGAGGCATAAAATAGATGTGTAAGCAAACAAATTAATGTATAATTACTACTTGTGATAAATGCAACAAAGACAATGAAGGGTGTTTAGTAATGCAGAATAATCATTTAAGTGTATCTTATCTATTCAATTACAGAGTCTTTGAGAGTTTGGTTCATACTTTATTTATCTATCTCTAGGTTCCCAGAGTCTAGCATAATGCCCAGGAAATAAAAAGCACCAAATATTTATTGAACTGAAGTGAATTTGCTACAAGCTTAGGGGCAATAATATTTTAAGTCTTTTAGCCACAATGACTATGCAGCCAAGATTTTACAATCAACCTCATATTCTGAATATTCTGTTTCTATAAGTATATTATTACACTGCTGGACTAAGGATTTGTTTGGAAAATGACCACCATAGGTACAGCTTTCATCCAAAGTGTTCCTACGTGTCTCAGACCCATGAGCAGATGGGCTTTCAGTCCTCAGCATGAGGGTTTTGAAGATAGGTCACCTGGAAGGGATCTTTCCTTCGTAAGATTTTGACTGAGGTATCAAAGTTAAACTTAGGTTATTTAGTGTAGTTGGAGAATATGTGTTTTTCCAGTCATAGATGTTAAAATTTACATCTTTAATCACAGTAGGAAAGCAGGGGAGTGCTATAATGGAGAAAATCTTACTTATGTGTTTAGGCTTTTTATCGTTGTTTCATTTTCCCTCTTCAAATGCTAATAAAGGGTAAGTAAAGAAGTTAGAGTTTATCCTTTTAATTTTCATTTATTTGTTGCCTGTGTAGCTGGGGAAAGAATTTAAATCAGCTTAAAGGTACATATCAAATGCAGCAATGTTACATACATTGGAAGAGAATGAGAAAGAAATTGGTCTGTGACCAAGTTAGAAACATGATGGATGTGCTGTGGGTAGCAGGCTCCAGTTTGGGCTCTTATCTGTTAGAAAACATATTGAGCATTAACACAACTTACAGTTCACTTAAGATTTAAAAAAATTCCTAACAGCAAAAAAAATTTGGTGCTTTCTCTGTTCTAGG
>NW_007733349.1:22353-24978 GCF_000696425.1 Galeopterus variegatus | reverse complement strand
CTCCTCCTGCTCCTCCTGCTCCTCGGCCAACACCTCTTCCTTCATAAGCAATTCAATTATGTTAGTACTGAACAATAATGAATGTTCAATGATTTTGGATGGAGAAGAATTTTATGTTGTCCGTATTTCTGGTATGGGGAAATACAACACTGTGTTAATGAAAGGACTTGTGTAACAGCTGTATATACTCATATGTGAAAGGAAGCTAGTAAACGACTATTACTGGGATAAGGAAAAACCAAACTAAGGCAGCGGCTAGAACACTTAAGAAGAGAGTGTGATTTTGACAGATTTTGAAGAATGTTTTCTTTTGCCATTATGTGTGAGCAGAGATACTGGTTCTCATCACCTGTTCCTTGTGTCCCCTATGCTTCTCAGTCCCCTTGCAGTGAGGAGGGGCATATGGCTCTTTCTACGTAGTAAAATGTAGGTCAGAGTAATGCGAGTGACTTCCTCGCTGAAGCGCTGAAGTCGTGGAGTGCCAGTTCCACCCTGCTCACTTCCTCTGTCAGAACAACCACAGAAACCATTTACTGAGTTGGAGACATCACAAGAAGGGGACATCTGGGACCCTGAGTCACCAGATGAGCCTGTGTTGAGCAGTGCACGATTGAGAAACAAACCTCTGTAATGTTATGCTTTTAAAAAATAAAAGAAGCTCTGCTGGTATTCATCCAGGGGTAGATTACAGAATATCTAAAAAAATGTACCATTTAAATATCCTTTAGGCAGTTCCATAAAAATGTCACATCTTCTAATTGAGTAATCGGTAGAAACAGGAAGTGGTGACTTGAATTAGAAACAGTGAGTGAGACGCTAATATCTAAGTTAGCAGGCTTTTGGACTATAGGCATGACTAGCAACCTTGCTTTTCCCATCTGTCCCAGATGGGGGAGTAAGGTGTATCCATTAGATTATGGTAGGCTATGCTGTGGTAACAAATAAGTGCTGGAACTGCACTGACTTTGCACAAAAAATTCTTATTTCATCCTCGTATAAGGTCCAGTTTGTGTGCAACAGCTCTCCCCCGCTGTGTACGCATGCCAGCTGTAGCAAATGGCTTCCAAAGTCAACGTTCCTTTCAAGGGGAAAGGAACAACTTTGGAGAAGAAGCCCCCACTCTTTCCTTTGTCAAGTGGAAATTGGCACGTCGTTGCTGCTCATGTTCCACTGGTAGGAGGCAGTCACACGACCCCACTCTGCAGCTCGGGCTGGGAAACATGGAGAAGCACACGGATAGTTAGTGAGCACTAACCATCTCTGCCGCGTAAGAAATAAACTCTTCCTGTTTCTACTAGAAATTTCACTCCTCCTTCCTTTTTTCTTTCTTTTTACTGCTTCAAACCTCTCGTTTCATGAAGCCATATCCTCATGATACCAGATGCCTCCTTTCAAACGCCTAGGCCTCGGTCTTGGCAGGAGGAGGTGTCTCTGAGGGTGGGTGTGGAGGCAGGAAAGCAGGGAGGAGAGGGCACAGGGAAGGGACAACCCCTCGACAGTCACTTCTCATTTCTCTACTGCTGGTTCTCTCCTCTGTTCCTCACAACACAGCTCTGGGTGATGGTTGCAAGTGGGAAGGAGGTTGAATAGTGGAGACAATCCATTGTGCTGTCTTAAGGGACCTCTGCTATTTCCCTTCCTTTCCTTTCACTTTATTTAGTAAACACTTCTCCTCTAAAGACATTTTAGCACGTTGTGGGGGCCATTATGAGTAGGCTTTGGGCATCCAGAAAGGCACAATATGTGGCATCTGTGCTGCAGGGACTCTTGGTCACTGGTGAGCACTGAACATCGAAACATGATAGAGATAGAGTGCCAGGTAGAGATCAAAGAAGTGCACAAATTGGTGAGTGCGTTAATGCTTGACTGAATAGAGTACGCGGGCTTCCACTTTGCATGGAGAGTGGAGGCTGGCCTGCCCACGACAGTCATGAGCTGGAAGCCAGCACAGAAAGGAAGAGGGAGATGCGGAAATTATGGACCTCATCATTCCCGCATCAGCAGTCTCTCTCTCCCCTCTTTCCTAACCCTCTGTTCAGTTCTCTCCTACCCTATGGCACAGATACTGATCCTACTCCTCACGAGCCTGCCCTGGCTTCTTTCCTCAGCCCTCTGGTGCCTGCACATGGAGTTGGTGACAGAGAATGCTCCTGCCTGGGGCTTGGGGCTGCAGGGGAGGTGTCTGTGTAGCTGACACCCCAAATTGGGACTATGATCTGATTCCATTTTTCATAGAAACATTATGATACAGTGTGAGAAAATGCCATACTACTATGTGTTTAGTACATGTTAGATCCTTTATGATGTAAACACAATTTTGTAATGTAATCTGGAGAATTAATTACCTTCTATAACATTATTTACATTGCAGGGATGATGTAAGAGGTGATTAAGTCTCAGAGCAGCACTTGGGCTAAATGACTTTTGAGGCTCTTTGCAATCCATAGATTCTTTGATTGTGCAGGAGTATGTGCTCTAAATTCTAAAGACGTGATTTCAAAATGAGCCTTTGAAACATAGGTTCATTATTAAGAGAAGGATTGCCTGTGATGTGGGAAGTTCTGATTCCTTCAATCTGTCCTTATTCTTAAGTTTCCACCTATAACTTATTCTGTGAGTTTTTTT
>NW_007733349.1:20587-21671 GCF_000696425.1 Galeopterus variegatus | reverse complement strand
TTTTTTTCCTTACCATTTCTGCCTATTGACACAGGATTCCTCCTTAATCCCGAATTGCTGCTTTTTTATTATAAGCAGCTCTGAATCTTCATTGTTTATTTCATTAGGTTAAATAAGTATATCTCCAACAAGGTAAAATGTACTTCCCAATGGATGACAAGGGAATATTATATTAATTTGCTTCTAAGTCATTGCAATCATGTACATTAAATTGTTTAACTAATTCTTTCCCCCTAATGAAATGAGAAATGATTGTTAATTTTTTATCACTTCCCTAAATTAACTGTACCATTTCTAATGGATGTACAGCCAGAATTAATCTCAAACAGAAATTATTAATGACATGCAAAGAGTATCATGTGAGTTTCTTATGGTGTATTATCAAGAGGTGTATTTTCCTCTACACAGTTTACATTTGCATTGGATTGTTTTTGTGCTCTCTGCCACACATTTTGATTCTTTAAAAAACCAAACAAACCAATTTGTATACAACTTGGCATAATCATATTGGATAGAATGAGGCTTACAGAGGTCATTAAAATCACCTCCTGCTTCCTAACAGGGGCACAAGAATTCATCTTGTAGTTTCATCCACTCAAGGTCATGAGCTTCACATTCTTCCTTGGCAGCTAATTTTAAAGCTAACAACACTTTCTGCCAAGATTTTTTTTTTTCTCTCACAGACAACAAAACTGAAATGTTTCTCTTCAGTTTTCACTTTCTCAAACCTTAAGAAAAAAGATAAACAATTGGTTACGATTCTTCATAGAGTCCCAAGTTTATAGCTGAGTCTTCTATTAAACTCATCTCACTAAGGTTGCCTTTTGTTCCTTTTTTTTTTACACTTTCTTTAGGATGATCCTTTATCACTTCTTCACATTTCTTTGCTGGGGCCAAATTTGTTTTATATATTTAGGAAAGATGCTGTCCAAAGAGAAGAAAGTGGAGCTTTGATAGTAGGCATTTTTAAAGCAGAGTCTTGTCAAAGGGAATTTCTGTGGGACCAGGTTGAAGGAAGAAACTATTAATGGAGAATATTAATGGCTGCTATTAAAAAGAGGGTGAGTAAGTAATTATCCTCAAA
>NW_007733349.1:18479-19732 GCF_000696425.1 Galeopterus variegatus | reverse complement strand
TTTTTTTTTTTTTTTTTTTTTGTACACGTAGAAGTTCTGTTGATTAGGGAAGCAGGGAGAAATGACTGAGAGACCTGCGTCTTTCTCTTGTGGTCTGGTGTCTAAATACAGCACGTGTCTGAGTGGATCCTCTCTTAATTGCGAATATTAGGGAAAGTTAATTAGATGGTTTGTTATTCTTTTACCAAAGCTTTGGATGAACATAATGCATAATAAACAGTCTGTCACTTAAGTACATACTGTATTTACAAATATGTATATGACAATCAATGCATGCAGACAGAACAATAGATTTATATATTATGAGTAGGTGAGTGGTGGGCTATTTTCCAGCATATTAAGAAATATAAAATCATGACTTTTTCCCCTAGCCCTTTAGACTCAATATTTAATTTGTTTCTAGTATATTTTACACATCATTTAATTGTTTTTATACAAAATTAAGGATTCTTTTAATTGGTTTGTATACAGTAAGGGGCACATGGAAGCTAAATATATGTTGCTTTCTCTGCATGAATGTAGAAGTGAGAAAGTGAGTCTTTGTTTCATTGTACTTTGAATTGAAGTGAACTGTGCTTCTGTCGTTAGTGTTGGAACTCTCATTTTTTGTGTCTCCTGTTTAATTCATAATGTAGCACATGCAATAAGATAGTACTAAGAAACTTGGACAAACTTGGTAGTTCTGGTGAAGGTGGCACTGTTGGTAGGACAGACCTGATGGCAGCTGTCATGAAGCCATGTTCTCACTGATCAGTAGAGGCAGGAAAGGTGTCCCTATTTGTCACAGAAAAACTGATTTAGGGGGATCAATACACAGTACATGAAAGAGAAGGTTAAGTGAAAGTCCAATGTATAAAAGTCAGAAACTGCCAGTACACGAATCCTCAACCTTAGCAAAACCAGATTACCCATGATCCAGAGTGATGATAAAAAAAGCTCCAAGGTACTTTTTTTTTTTTTTTTTAACTTTAGAGATCTTTGCAACCCATAAGCTAGTATCATTTTTCTTTTTTTTTTTTTTTTTTAACTTTAGAGATCTTTGCAACCCATAAGCTAGTATCATTTTTCTTTTTTTTTTTTTTTTGTGTTAACTGTCTTCTTTTATTTTTTTTTTTATTTTGTCAATATACACTGTATATGATTATTATGGCCCATCACCGACTTTTTTTTTTGTGTTAACTGTCTTCTTTTATTTTTTATTTTTATTTTTTTTTTATTTTGTCAATATACACTGTATATGATTATTATGGCCC
>NW_007733349.1:0-17936 GCF_000696425.1 Galeopterus variegatus | reverse complement strand
GTTTTTATAGCTGAGTAGTATTCCATTGTGTAGATATACCACATTTTCTGTATCCACTCATCCGATGATGGACATTTGGGTTGATTCCAGCTCTTGGCTATTGTGAAGAGTGCTGCAATGAACATTTTTCTTATTTCTATTATTTGTGTGATTATTTGTCATTTTGTTACACCTTCTCCTCCTTTCCCACATTGAAATACCATACCAGCAGCTACGTTTTGAGGTGCAAATGGTGTCTTAGCAGCACCTCTTTTCTGTCAGGTGGAAACATCTGCATTCAAGGTTATTTGAAGGTGAAGCACCTACCAAGTTGTCTGCTGTGTCTTTCCACCAGGAGTCAAGGTGGAATACGGGATGCCAAGAAGAGTGGCCAGATTTATCACCAAACAATGGGACCTGCATATATTTTTCTTTCTTTAGCTCCATGCAAGATGGAGCTTGTAGGTTCTTGTAGGCTTATTTTTGTTGTGTGCACAACCTCGTTTGTCATTTCCAATATGTTCAAAAATGCATTCCCCTGCAAATAACTGAAAATCTGATTAATAAGGATACATTGCTCTCTCCCATAACTACTACTCTAGACTCAGCTGCTTCCAGCTGGGGGGCAGCAGCTCAGTAATGGCAATGAGGATGGAGACTGTTTCCATCCCTCCAGCTCACCATCCTCAGTCTATAGGCTTTTCGACCTACTGCTTATTGTGGCGAGATGCCTGCTGAACTGCTGCAGTATTCTAGGCATTAAGATGGTATTCAAAGATAAGAATGGGGAGAGGAGGGAAAGAGAAATCCTCATGTGGCTCTTTCTTCTTTTATCAGGGGAGAAATATCTCTGCAAAAAGACTTCCCTTTTCATTTCAATGGCTAGAACTGTGTGGCATGGCTACCTTTTCCTGCAAGCTGCAAGAGAGACTGGAAAAGGCAGCAAGATGGCCATGGCCAGCCTAACCCAGTGCACTGGATCCGTGGATGCATCCCTGTGGGTCTGCACAGCTGGGACTGTTCTCAATAAACTAGTAGCACATAAACTCCTGTCTCAGGCTATGTTCAATAGACTCTATTTCCAATATTTGATTGTTGACATCTTTTAAGCTGCACAGCTTCCTGTCTATGAACAGGAACCCTCACCCTGCCCCACCTCCATCCACATGAAAACCCCATGCTGGTTTCCTTTTCTGTCTCTTTTAAGCCATTTTCAGACCTGCTGGGAGGCTGCCCTATTCTTCCGAGAAGGCCTCATTATGTGAATAATAAACATTTTCATATCCTCTTGGTGTGTGTGTACAGGGTCAGTAGTCTCAACATCAGAACTGACTTTTGGGTGGCGTCCATCTGCTTCTGCAGAGTGACTTCAACACTATGGCACCAAACATCGTTCATTCTCTGGGGCTATGCACATTGCCACCCTGCACAATGACCAGAATTCATTTGGTGAGGAAGAAGTGGGAAGAAGAAACATTGCATAGATGCTGGGCCACAGTTTACAGAGTGAGTGGTCAAAGCCCAGGAGATGACACTTAAACCTCTTACCCCCATGGAGGTGACAGAAGGGCTGAGCGGATGGTACAAGGGAAATGCTTCTTTGGAGAGAGTTTGCTTTGAGACCCACCCTCAGCCAGTGGAAATGGCAGTGGTGTGTCTTTCTCACCCGACCCCAGTGAGATCTTATGAAAATTAGTAGAGAAGGGCTTTTGAAGAGAATATTTTGGGATAGCTGCTGTTGGGGCTAAACATGGGGGATACTTCCTCCCTCACCTCAACTCACCAGAGAGAAAGTATTATAGTCAGAGTCCTCCAGAGAAACAGAATTGATAGGATATGGACACACACACACATGTGAGCATGCACACACACACAGAGGATTTATTTTAAGGAATTGGATCATGGGTAGAGGCTAGCAAGTCCAAAATTTGCAGTATAGAGGGCAGGCTGGGGACCCAGGGAAGAGTCAGTGTTGCAGCTTGAGTCTGAAGGCAGTCTGCTGGCAGAACTCTCTCTTCTCCAGAGTAGGTCAATCTGTTTTCTATTAAGGCTTTCAATGGATTAGACGAGGCCCACCCACGTTATGGAGACAATCTGCTTTACTCAAAGTCAACTGATTTAAATGTTAGTCTCAGTTAAAAATTATCTTCACAGCAATATCTAGATTAATTTTTGACCAAATATCTGGGTATTGTAGCCTAGGTTAGTTGCCATACAAAAGTAACCATCACAGAGAAGTTTTAAAGATCTTACAGGGAGGACTTACCGTGTGTCCTCTGAATTTTGATAGGAACACAGTAGAGTACCTGACTCTCACAGGGTGAATTTAAAAGGTGAGAGTCAGGCTGGCCAGTTGCTCTTATGGCAGAAGTGAAAGGAAATGGAAATTGCCTTAGGGTTGGCCTCTATCCATTTGTCATAGGACAAAGAATGCAGGAGTGCTCTCATGGGACAGCTGTGGGCCATGTCAGCAAAGGCTGGCATAAAATTCTCTTAGGATCTTGTCCAAGAAGGCTGTCTGGAGAGACAAAAAGATCTCAGCAGATAGGAGCTGTTGGTACTGATACATTCCTGGGGTTGGGGAGAAAGGATGAGACCTGTCAGAATAAAGACAAACTCACCCAGTGTCTCAGTCTGCTTGGGCTGCCATGACAACATGCCCTAGACTGGGTATTTATTTTGTCCGCATGTTGGAGGCTGGAAGTCTGAGATCAGGCTGCCAGCATGGTTGGGTTCTGGTGAGGGCTCTCTTTCTGGCTTGCAGATGGCCACCTTTTTACTGCCTCACATGGCCATTCTTTGGTGCATACATGTGCAGAGAGAGAGTGAGCAAGCTTTTTGGTGTCTTCTTATAAGAGCAAGAATCCCATCATGAGGCCCTCCCCCCCATGACTTCATTTAACCCTAGTTTGTTCCCAAAGCTCTCATCTCCAACTACCATCACATTGAGGAGTAGGGCTTCTACATATGAATGGAGGAGGTACTCAGTTCAGTCCATAGTCACCAGTATGAGCAAATACAGGGGAGATATCCCTGGTGGCAGAGACTCTCAAGAATCCACAAAAACACCCAGGAGAGAGATGACTCCCCAAGCAGAACTCTCCTACCTCCTCCTCTCCCTCTGACCTTGGTGGAGTCAGAAACTGAAGCTAGCAGAAAGGAAAAAAGAATTAGAAATGCTAAGCCAGGAAAGAGAAAACACATCCCCTCCTTGCCCAACAGCCGGCTTCCCATTAGATTCTGGTCCAAGGTGGGGGTGACTTACTTTTCTTGTTAGATTGAAGTTCTGACCAATACGTGGGACCAACTATTTTAATTACTAAATTTCAACAATGTTTTACATAACCAGAAAAGTCTTGGGCTGCCTGAATTTTCCTCCTGAATCAGAGGAAGAACAGCCTAAATGAATAATTTTAAGGGACAGGGGAGGAACCCCCCAAAATAAATTTGCATTTTATGAGAAATGCCTGTTCGACTTCACTATTAGCTCTATTTTGCTTCCCAATCCAGTTTTAGGGGAAACATAGTTTTTAAGGATGATTGTTTGACAGGTGGTAGAGGAATGAACAATCCCAGGATGTGATTTCTAGATTTGAGAGTTTTCACAGGTAATTTTCTCTGGGGGAATCTTCGGAATTAAAACATTTTAAGTAGGTGTAATCCCTGAAGTGGCCGCTTGGTGGCAGCCGTCCACAAATGCCGTGTCCTGCTCGCTGCCCCTGGAAACCCTGTGGTTCCTTGTGAGGAGCGTTTTTTGTCCAGCTTGGAGGGGCAGTGCCACTCCTGCTTTTGGTGAAAGGTCTGTTCCCCTTGACGATGTTTGTTTTGTGGACGAGCCGTCATTGGTTCTGTGAGAACCACTTTTGTGATGTTTTCTGAATATCCTATATTTGGGTTCTGTTTATGTTAAAGCAATTTGGAATCTCTGTTGGTTTGGAGGGTTTTTTTCCTTTCGTCCTCAGTAATTCAAGCACTGATTGACACATTTACAATGACAAGCTGTTGTTATTTTCCCTGGAAAAGTTTTCTCAAAGAGTGCATACTTTCTACAAATCCTTGCACGCATCAGAGAGAATACTGTTTTTCTGCCACCCTCGAGTCTTCATTATTCATGTTTGCACATGTCATTAGCAGGGTGAGTTTTCTCTCGATTTGTACCAGATGGTGTGATTTTTCTTTCTTTCTTTTTTTTTTGGAAGGGGAAAAGAAATTTGCTCCATTAAAATCCGCCCAAAATTAATCTTTAATAGGTTCATTCCTTTAATAACAAAATTTAATTTATGAGGATCCAGTGGTGCCCAGAAAAATATTCTGATTTTGCAAATCAATTACCTGTGTATTGTTCTTTACAGGTGAAAGTCAGCTCTTGTTTGGGTGGGGGTGATGGTGTGGGCATTTAGAAAACCCCACTTTTGTGGCCTCACTTACTGTATGTCCTCAGGCACAATAATTAGGTTTTTTGTGAAGTTCAGATGATATTGTTCACGCAGCAATGGACACTGCATATGTGGCTGGCATGGTGCTGGGAGACCCAGGTGACATGATGAACACAGCGGACATGGTCCCTGAGCTCACAGGACACACAGTCAAGTGAAAAGAACAGCATGACTGCAACCAAAACTCCCAAAGGAGTGTATGTATGATCATAGGCTGAGGAGGGGCTCAGAAGGAAAAGATCGTGTTTCACAAACGCAGCACACAACCAACAGGCCAGGTCTCCCTAAGGAGTTAGACGTAAGGTGAAACCTGAAAGTTGAGTTGACATTAACCAGGGAAAGGGCAGTGGGGTTGGAAGGAGGGAATGTTGGGGAAAAAGACTAAGCATGTGCCCAGGGCAGAGGTAGGAGTGAGAGGGCCTGTCTGGGGATGGCAAAGAAGTTTCTGGAGGTGGAAGCACAGACAGCCAGAGGGAGAGAGTTAGGAAATGAGGCTGGAGAGGATGGGCTGACCACAAGGGCCACAGCAGGGGTGGGAAGCTGTGGATGACACACACAGGTGGCCGTGATGTGTTTAAACATGAAGAGAGCCCTCTGGTGGTAGCTGTGGAGCACAGAAGGGAAGGGGTGCCCAGGTCACCATGAGAGCAAAGGGCACCAGATGCTAATCCCAGTATGAGAATGAAGAGCCTGGACAAGAGGACAGAGGCAAATGGGCAGGTGCAAGAGGCAGGTAGGATCTAAAATGGATGGAACATTGAGGTGAATTGGATGGAGAGGAGTGGCCAAGGGAAGAGAACGTCGCGGGTCGTTCTGGCTTGGGGAGCAATGATTGGTGGTCTCTTCACCAAGTGAGGGAACACAGGTTGAAGACAGATTCAAGGTTCAAAATGACCTGGCTGTCTGAATGTAGGGACGGAGAAAGGCTGGGATCTTGCCAGGTGGACGCAATGGAAAGAGAGAGAAAGACAAGGGAGTTGAGGGTATTGGTAAGTCATACGAATGACGTGTTCCTGAAATGATGCCTTGCACACAGTTAGGAGTTTAATTATGGTTATTTTGCCTTCCTTCCTGCCTTTCACTATTTTTTTCTCTTACTTCCTTCTTTTATATTTGCTTCCTTCCTTCCTTTGCAGAATTTTATCTAAACTTTGCAAGTTTAACTACAGAAATCTCACAGTTTTCTACCTTATGAATCTCTATGATCTTTTCTAGAGTTTTTGCAAAAGGTTTACATATATTTTGGTAAAATTGAGTAATTTTTCTGAAAGACAAGCTACCTGGACCAGCTGGTAATTTGCCACAATTTAAAATTATTTTTATTTAAGTGCATCTTTCACTGTATGTTTTTGTATGTTAATGCATCTTTTAACTATATCTAGTTAATTTGTAGTGTGACTTTAGGTAAGTTACGTAGCTTCCCTTTGCTTCAATTTCCTAATTTGAAAAGTAATTAATAATCTTATGATATTATAATCATGCCTTCCTAATGGATTGTTTTGAGGTTTAAATAAGGCAAAACTTGTGAAGTACATTATAAGCACTTAATAAATATTAGGATTAGTGGTAGCTATTACATTGGATAGGCAAGAATAATAGACTGTGAGACCCACAGATATAGCTAGAACTTTAGCAATGGAGGTTATAACTATGCTTAAGGCAAAAGCCATTGTTTCCTGGAGCTTATGACGCAGTTTGCATCACACACAGGAAGTTTTTCTTGAGTAGCGAATGGAGAGTAGAGAGTGGGTGTTTATGCTTTATGGCGAGCTGGAAGAATAAACTTGGGTTTATACCCTTTTGTGTCTCTTGATGGGCCTTCTCTAGGTGACATTGTGAACACTGACATAGCTTAATAATAACAGCAATAAGTTGAGTGCTTGCATAGTGCTTGCTAGGTCACTTGCCAGCCCATTGCACACTTTATCTCCTTGAACCTTATAAGAGCCTTATCAAGTCAAGTCTCTTCTCGTCTCCTTCTTAGAAAATTTGTAAATCATATAATTTGTTCAATGCTTCTCTGATCATTAAGTGGTGAAATTGTAAGTGGGGTTGTAATCCATCCTAGCTTCAGAGATAGACTTACATGAACAACCTCCATTTCCCCAGTCATACTTCCACAGCTAAAATTCTCCCAAATGTCCAACTTTTTGCACTATTAAGAAGAAAGGATCATGCAGATTTTGTTTTCTTTATCTCAAAAGAGGAATTTCACCAGTCAAGGTTCATCTTCCTTGAAACAACTTATAATGACACACCTAATCCTGATTTTCTATAATTTTATGAGAAATAGATAAATTCAAAGTTGATAACGATGGAGGTAAGCATAGTTGTGTAATCAAATAGCTGTATCCAATGGCCTGACCCTAAGAGTAGAAAAGACATCTAAATAAAGACAGAACAATTAGATTCCCACCTGTGATACTTTGAAATGTATTGATTCATTCAATATAAACTTATTAAGCACCTACTGTAATTCGGGCACTGTGCTATATTACCGGATCAGAATCCTTTTCTTCAAGATGCTTACGGCTTCATGGAAGTGGGATGTAGAGAACAAAAATAACACACACACACACACACACACACACACACACACACACACACACACAACAAAACAAAAAAAAACTGGTAAAGTACACAGGTAATAGAGGGTTTATGGAAATATGTAAAGTGTGTGAGAACAGAGGGAATTCACACTTAGCAAATCTGGTTAGTACACAAATGACTGAGGCCACAGTGGTGAGGAATATGAGAAGGGGTAGGTGGATTTGGGGGCAAACAAATATAAACAATGAAAACAGAGGGACCAGTCTCTGGCTGAGAGGAGTAAAGAGAAGGACAGTTTTAAGGGGAAAGGAAGAGAGGAGTTTGGTGAATGTCCTTATAACATTGGATTGAAGTTTGATGCTGGAATTTCCTCTCTCTTCTGGGTCTCTTAAGACACAACAGATGTGGAATTATAGGAAACCCTGTAACTAAACTGGACACATATAACCAAGGCAGAATTACAGACAAGAGTAACCAGGAGATAGACACAGAAGGATAGAAGATTACATATTTCTCACCACCACAGGGGCTATTCTGTGGACGATTTCTAACTCTATTTTGATTCTGCAATGACAACAGCTTCTTCCTGCTTTATCTGTACATTTTATAATTGAAGTGCTTCCTGCAGAGTTGTTAGTATGGGGAAGGGTGTCCATAAATGGGCAATTTCAGGGGAGGTGGTTAGAAATGTAGCAGCTACAGATTAGTCAACAAGAAGGAATTCATATACATTTCATGTTCAAATAGGAGAACAGAAATATTGCCAAAGTCTAGAATATTTTTATTTATTGAATTTTTCTTTAATTTACTATCTTCTTTTGGCCTTATGAGTTTATATTTTACCGTTTCCTACATAAATTCAGGAATTTATCTTTCATTCATCTACATTTCCAAAAATGGGAATGTTGATGACTGGTGTTTGGGTTTTCTTTGGGCCCTGGCCCGGTTTTAAGATGAATCTTCAGAATCAGTTCATGTCATCTGTGTAAAAGGAGCTCGGTTGACAATGAGACAACTGTCCTAATTAGCTAAGCCTTAAGAAGTAATTATCTCAGTCCACAGAGTGTGCTACCTTTGCCCTTATCCAAAAGACCTGGCAGACGGTGGGTTCTGGGAGGTTTTGGTGTTCAGAGGGGAAGATCCGGGGAGGTTGGATAGCCTCAACCCATCCCGTCCTCTTACTAGGTTCTTGACTCTGCCACAGGAAAGAATTCAAGGGCAGAGTCACAGTAGAAAATGGGACAGGTTTAATGTAATAAATAAGAGATATGGATTTCAGAGAGAGTGTGGTCTAGCTCCAGAGACTGAGCTGGGCCCACAGAAAGTTTAATACACTAGTAAGAAATGCACTTTTATGGACAAAAAGCAGGCTGGCCTTAGGGTGAACAGCAGCCCGCTAAAGGCAAGTTAGATATAGAAAGAAAGAAATACACACCTCAGGCAAAGTGCAGGCTGGTTTCAGGAGAGTGAGCAATAGCCTCACCTTTTGCTGGCACCCCACTTTTATAGTTTTACTATCTAACACATATTCATGTATTCAAAGGATAAACTCCACTATACTGAGCATGCTCGGCTATTAAGGTTGTAGAACCCTTATCTACTGAGCGTGCCCAGCCACCGGATTTGCATAAGTCAGCCCCTCATGGTCTCAATTTCCCATTTATGGTGCTGAAAATAGGTCCAACAAGCAACAGTAACTCTCCTCTAGGGGAGGGCCTCCAAGAGGGGTCTGAGATCTTGGGGGTGGCTGGAAACTCATAGGAGTGTCCTGAAACCTGAACCCAGGGAAACTGAGCACCTCCTAATCTCAGTTTGAGGCTGATTTTCTTTGAAGCTTCACACAGATTGTTTGTTGAAAGTAAGGAGTTAGCTTTGGTGTGTTTATCCCTGTGCTTACCAACCAGTGGCCTTCCAGGGTCATTGAGAGAAGTGGCACCTAGGGTAGGTATGCTCTTTGATTTCCTGGTTTTCAGACTCACTCGACTATTTGATGCTGCTAATGTTCACAGTTCCACCTCTCTGTCTTCAGAGGAATTGAGTATTTTCCTCAAGTGGATGCTGCTCACTGGCCTCCTCTGTGTTTCTGTCACCTCCCAGGGCTCCCTGTCCATCTCTTCCTCTCTCAAATGGCCCTTGATCTGGTATTGTTGGTTGCCATTATTTTGTGAGACTCAGTGAAAGGTCCTGTGCAGAATGCCAGGCCTAGTACTCTGGGCTTAATGGTATTTTTCCAACCTCATTACCATTCCAGCAAAAGTTAAAAAAAATAAATAAATAAAGCAAACATGTCTGCTGAAAATCCTTCTAATCTGTCTGATATCTATTTAAGACACCCTTGTAAATAAGTATGTAAATAGACAAAATAAGCCAGCCTGCTTTTTAGGCAGAAGTTTGGTAGATTGTAAAACAAATAAAATCAGATAGCTTTAATAATCTTCTGGAATAAATTGATTTTCTTTCCTCTTGGCAAGTGGCTATTTGTATAGCTGTCTACATATGTACCTGCTTGGTGGGTCACTGGCTGCAAGAACCAGTGTTATTGTCTCTGCAAACAGTCTTGAACTGACATATGAATAGGAAAATGTAGCTTCAAAGCTAGTATAATGAGGGTGACCTAGTTGGGAAAAGTGCTAAAGTATCTCCAGTGTAAAGCCTTTTAAATTCTCACCAGCGATAAGACGAATCATTTGGAGTTCTGAGTACTTCCAATTAGCAAGTGAGAAACTCTGATTAAAAAAATCAGGCCTACTGCATGGCAGAGTGTGCTTTAGCTCTTTATTTTGATAAGTGGTTGTAAGTATTTATTATAATAATCCACAGTCTACAGGCTAATAGGCTGCAGTATGTCTTTTAACTGTGATAAAGTCTAGAGAAAATGAGAATTTGTTCTAAGCACTTGCAGTTAAATCTTGGTTGGGAAGTAAAACGAGGCCACTTTTTTGATCACAATGATCATGTTTTCTGATTAATGAAGTGAAAAATAGATCATTTTACTATACGGAAATTACAGTACTCCATACATAATACTATGAACAAAAGACATTAATTGCTATTAATGGCCTTGATGTCTATCCTGAAGCATCACATTTAATTGCTTTCTTCAGTTGCCTTATTCAATTATTTGGATTTTTATTTCATTATGGAAGAACAACTCCCCCATTTTTATGGCTGGGTCTTCTACCGTCAGAACTGGAGACTGATTTTGCCACTCCTTCTGCTATCTTGTTTATTAATGTTGGAATCTCGTCCTCTCTTTACTCTTTTTTTTGTTTCTTTTGTCCCAGCTGACAACTGGCTGGATGTTGAAGGTGGTGGGACAACATTCTCATGTGTTCATGGTTTTGCACCAATCATATCACCTCCAACAGTTGTATTTAACCTATCACCCTTACACTGACTCAGTGCAGCTTGTGGGTGAAGATGCTCCTGTGACAGATACTGAAGAACTCCTCAGTGGATGGTGACAATATGTTAATGACTCTTTTAATTTGTAGACCCAAGCCCAAAAAACATGAAGGCAAATCTCTTGGCCTTGATGTGTTTGCTCAGAATGTACAAGAACTTTGAAATTGACATTGTTAGTTCCTGTTCAGGATGATAGGGCAGTTAAAAGATCTCTGCACATCAGAAGCTCACCTTCAATTGGGTGAGGCCATTCTGGACCCAGCAAGCTTCTGAACGACATTCTATTGATTTCCTTAGCTATCAAGATCGTTATCAGAATTGTTTTGAGTTTGCATAAATTACCATGGGTTCTGTAAGCATTAGACGGCTGTCTTTATTAACAGACTTATGGAGTGTTGCTGGGAATAATGATGCTGTCTTTAGCCATCACTGAGTCTTGAATCTGGACTGCCTCCTTGGCTTCAAGTCCCCAATATCCTGCATGTTCTTCCTGATTTTGTGGGCTTTTTGAAACAATTTCCCCTGCTTCCCTTACTTTGGCCCGCCATGCTCAATGCACAGATTTTCATAGCCACTCATCTTTGAAGACCCAACTGAAGATAATGTAGTTCCCTGTGATCTCTGGAGACTTTTAAGAAGAGGCCCATGTCTACCCACATATTCCCATAGATATTGTTAGTGGCATCATACCAAACATAGGTGACTTTCCCCTTGCCTTTCCTCTGCTGAACTCCCACCTTGTCCTGAACTATCTTAGCATTCCAGAGAAATTTGATTAAGGACTGTCTTCGGTTCTGGCTAAGACTTCTTCCCCAGATCCCTCTTAAGCTTTTTGCTAGTAAATGAGACCATACCATGCACAACCACAAACAATCTTTTTGTGATCCCATCACTTAAAGTGCTGAGGCCTTTCCTATTTTCCACCTGGGTCTCTTTGACCCTCCTGAGCTGAAGACTTTCTAATCTGAAAAGTCAACCAACCCATGTTCTAAAACCCCAGAGAGAAATGACTCAAGAAAGACTTCAAAAATGCCTTTTATTCTTCTTTAAGACCCACATCTATGATACTTTCCTCTAGTTGTTCTTAGTTACCAAAGCTGCAAGTTATTTAGGTAAGTTATACTTTATGCCTTGAATAGATATACTTGCAAAGGAAAATGTTACCTGTCCAAATAGACTTTCTAATTCACCTTCAGCAGGTCTTGTGATTGGATCTTTCTTCCCTCTGTCATATGGAAAGGTTGTACTATTTGGCAGTTTCTAGCCTGCTCTGTCTTGGAACTCAATGTCTGTTTTTAGAATTGGCTAAGCAGGAATTACAGTGCCATTTCTGGCCATGGAGCAGAGCTGAAGTCTGGATCTTGGCTTCATTAGAACAGAACAGGATTCTCTAATCAGTTTAGCCCACCAGCCACAGGATAAATATATATATTATATATTTCTACATTAATATATATATATATATCATATATATAGATATGTTTTTAAAATGTGTGCATACAGTGAAGTCTGCAAAGAACTGGAATAGAAAAGCAAATGCATGTGATGATTGATGAAACTAGAATTTTAAGTGGCTCCTCATATATTTATTGACAAAATACAATTTTCTTTTCTGGAGTAGAATGTGTAAACCTCTGGGCAGGAAAGAACCATGAATTATTACTTTTCTTCTAATCTACATAAGTATGAGATTCTAAAACTGTGCTTTTATCAGCTGACCCTGCAATGGTCACTAGGAATAGACCTATTATAGATCTAGATTATCTATTTAATAGCCACTGCTGCAGGACACATGCTTTTTGAGTTCAATGGACCAGAATTTCCTCACTCTTACCACCCCCTCCCTTTCAAGGTTCATTTCTTGACAGTAGCCTACTATCTGCTTTGGAATCTTGCAAAAGGATTTATTTCAATTATAAGAAACTTCAAATCTTTTTCCTGCACCTTTTAGGAGCTCTGCTCCTTCGAAACTTTAAAATACTCTATCTGGATTAGTGATAATAGGTATAAATTTAAGCATTGTAATCTGGACGTCTTTTCATTTTTCTCCACAGTATTATCAGCAGCATAGATCATTTTTTAAAATAAAAATGTATTTAGCAGGTTCTTGCTGTGCTTTTGAAGAGTTTTATTCTGTTATTATAGGACCTTATTTTCCAAGTAAAGACACAAAGAAAAAAAAAGCATTAATAGTTTTCTTATCACTAGCATCTATCCTCTCTCCCATCAATAACACCTAATCAGAACCCTGTCTGTCTCATTCAATGACCTTTTTTTATGTTAGTTCTTTGTTGGAAGAAAACGTGTAGACAAGCTAATAGACAATTTACTTTTTGTTTACAAAAACAATTCACTTGCACAACAGGGCCATGTTGGAGTTTTGGTGATTAGCAGGCAGGACGGATAAAGCTTAGAACATTATTCATGCCTAAATGAAGGTCACATTCCCCATGCCAGTTTAAGTGTGCATGCAAATGACAGCAATTGCCTTGCTCTCCATTCTCACACACACAAAATGTTTAGTTAAATATGTTGATTAGTCAGCTGGGAAGGTAAATATTTCCTGAGAATAATACAGACACATTTAAAATACATGTTGTTATGGAAAATGTGTCCACTATCATTTAGTCAAATAATATTTAACTAGAAACAAAGTAAAACTGATTGTAAAAGCAGATGCAAATGGGAATCAGGTTGAAATTCTTGATTACAAATAGTAATAATGAAGGACCCACTATTAAACTCCTTAATATACCCAAAGAAGAGCTTTGAGGGTTCAATAGCAAAATAAGAGTTAAAATTAAAAAAAAAAAAGAAAAGAAATTAGATTCATGGCAATGTATTTATTTCTGTGAAAGTGTGTTTTAATAGCAGTGAACCGTGAGGTGGGGGAGAAGTGGCCGGAATTTTAACAATCGGCGTCGTTGCTTTATTTAATCACAAGAGTGAATCTCTCCCTGTGTCAACATATGGCTGGTCATCCTCAAGTTATCTTAATGATATCAGGCAGAGTGTGTAGTTGTTCCATGCCTGAAAAGTGAAAACAGTTGAACAATCAAACTGATTTAATCCTGAACGCCAATAGTGACAGAAGGAACAATTTTGTGACAAAAAATGGTGGTTTTTACATCATGCAAAAGCCTGAAATAGTGTTTTATGTTTGTATTAGAACTCATATGAGTTACATCTAAAAAGTTTAACAAAGTTGAGTTGTATTTAAGTTAATCTTCTGGTGTTTGTTCCTATTAATTTTGAATTAAAAAGTGTAGAAACTTCTGGAGGAGAGTTATTTATGCTCTATTTATGAACTAGCAAAAGTGAAGTAAATTTCTGCACAATACCTCATACCTCCCCAGACAAACAAACACGTGAAAACCTGAAGACCACTGACCAAAGGCCAGCAAACCAGAACCATGTTCCAAATATCTCACTGATAACAGCTTTTTTTAAGAATCCAAATAGCTGAATCTATAGGAGGCATGTTTTAAATACTCATCATGAGCATAGCTATTAGGTCTCATAGCCAGCATCAGCACAGCCATGTTAATTAACTTTCCACCCATTTCCCCCTTGCCCCTCCCTGTCACATGTTAATCAACTTTCTGTCCCCTACCCCCTTGCTTTCAGATAAAAACCAGAATTTGTACAAAACAGATTCTTATGCAAAAACAGCCACCCAAGGCCCTTCCTTGAATTCAAACCTGATAAAACCTTTTTAGTGTGTATGGGCGTGGGAGCTGATCTGACTCTGTTTCCTTTCCACACTGGTGGAATAAAGCTTCTTGGCTGAAATGGCACCTGGTGCGGGTCTCTCTCTCTCTCTCTCTTTTCTCTGTCTCGCCAAACCCCAACAATAGCATGAAATTGTTAGTAACTTGTGGATAGAGGAGCTTTATTTTTCTCTTACATTTCCAGAACCTAGTAGAGCACCTTTCTTAAAATAGGCATGTTAAAAGAATATATGAATTATTGCATGACTGCATCAGAAAAGCCCTTCTGGAAGGATTCTAGGATTGGGTGCCACCTATTGCAGGGAGCCTTGGTACTTTTATGTTGATGGGATGTGATTCAAAGTGATACAGAGCAGGGCTAGGCCTGTGAAACAAACTGACTTCATTTTCCCTGCAGAGGACACTTTGTTGCTTTTCCACTCCTCAGTCATGAGACCTTCAAGGGCACATGATTCTTCATGTGTCATGCTCTTTTACCTGCCCATAATCCTGTTTGTGACACCAATTGTTGAGCTAGGGCTGGGTCTGGAGTTCACAGACCCCTAAAGCTCATTGTCCAGACTGGGTCTCAAACCCTTCACACGCCAGGCTGGGTGCCCAGACCCCTCACACACCAGGCTAGGTCCCCAGACCCCTCACATGCCAGGCTGGGTCACCAGACCCCTCACATGCAGGTCTATGAGCTAGGTAACCAACAAAAAGGTCCTTGGAAGCTGTAGGTTGCAGAGCATGGCCATGTGGCATGGATGCCTGAGGCAGTTGCCAGCCAAGTCCCAGCACCACACATGCACACCAACTCCACCCACACACACACAACCTGCTCACAAAGAATGTACCGCACCACCCTCAACCAGGTGGGCAGGTGAGAGGGCCTGATCAAACCACTCCACTTTCCCAACAATCCACCCTTTCAGGGTCCCTTGCCCTACAATCTACACATTCAGAATCTTCCGTGATGTTCCCTTAGCAAGGATAAATGACCCTTGCATTTACATAACCTATTGTTCGTTCAATATGCCTTAAGGTTTGTAGTTTTGTTCTTTTAACTATTAGCCGCATATGCAGGTTTGTAGTCACCATTGGTGTGATCCTCCATGGGAATCCTACAGTGATACTGATGGGAAGTTCAACGCACATTCAGTAGGCTGGCACATTGATCACATGACTCTGGTGCAGTGCCTGCAGCCAGAACACTATGGGTGTGACATTTGGGCCATAAGGGGTACAAAAGCTTTCCAATACCCCAAAAGTCCTAAATATGTCTGTAGCTGAGCTACTGTTGTGGATAGAGGTTATGCCTGTATCTTATGTATAATAGCTTCTGGGATGACCCTTGTCTTACTTGACCAGACCACTCTCAGAATTTGACTGACAGCCCAGGTCCTTGTACTTTGGCTGTGTTCACAACCCACCCACATTGTTCCAAATGACTTAGCAGCATTGGAGCTGCCTGGATTAAATCTGCAAGAGAATCAGAGGTTAGTAACACATCATCAATGTAGTGAAACATTGTAATGTGCTAGACCTAGTCTACTTGGCTAGGTCCCCAGCCACCAAACCATGACAGATGGTTGGGCTATGCAGATAACCTTGGGGCAATACTTGAAAGGTCCACTGTTTCCCTTCCCAGGTGAAGGCAAACTGATCTTCGCTATCAGTCCAGATTGGAATAAAGAAAAAAGCATTTGCAAGGTCCAATACATAATGATAAGTTCCCAACTGAATCATCAGTTGATCCATCAAGTCATGAACTGAAGGCACAGCTACATGCAATAGAGGCACTGCTTTGTTCAGTTCTCAATAATCTAGAGTCATTCTCCAGGTACCATCAGGCTTTTTCACTGGCCATACCTGAGCATTAAATGGGCTATGAGCCAGACAAAGAATGCCAACTTTCTCTAATTCCAATACAGTGACACTTATCTCTGAATACCTCCTGGTATGCAATACTGCTTTACAGTAACTACATGTCTTGGCTTGGGTAACACCTGTGGGTCATGTTTAACATATCCTTGTAACACAGGCTTTACTGTCTGTATCCGCAGCTGAAACTCTCCAACTGTTGTTTGCAGGTGTAAACCACAAAGCACATCCATACCCAAGGTGTATTCAGCTACAGGAGATATATATACAGTATAAACACGAGGAGGTAATCTTCCTGTGTCCAATGGCAATGACACAGCTTTGACCTCAACAGTATGTCCTCCGTAGCCATCTACTTGAGCTGTGACCCCTGGAAACTTATCTGGATTGCCATATATCAGGCTACATTCTCCACCTGTATCCACCAATGCCAAAACACACTGCACATTTGTCCTCGACCAATGTATTGCCAATTCAACATGAAGCCTCTGGTCCTCACCTACCCCCAAAAGACAAATACCTTGGTCTGCTCCCTAATCAGAATGGAACAGTTCATCTGCCTCCTCAGGAGCAACGCAAAAGTCCTTTAAATCCACTGAACATATCTTGCTACCTGTTTCTGGACATTCGGTGAAATGCTGTTCAGGGCACAATTGCTGTCACAAAGCAAACAGGGCTGCATTTGGCTACCAGTCAATTTTCTTCCTATCAACCCCTGCTGTAAGCAAGTCAAGACACATTTGCTTATGGCTAGCTTTGCTTGGTCCCTTTGGGATAAAATCCTGAGCATTTCTTGGGGGTTTGGTCTTAGCCACCTTTCAGACCCCTTTTGCTTGTCTTCTATCCTCTACTTCACCCAAGCTGGCTATCATGGTCATTACCTCATGTATAGGATGATCAATGTATGGGACCAGTATGGCCATAGTGACTCAAAGGATATTGATGGGGCATTCTGCAGCACTATGTCTCTCATGCTGCCTGTAAAGTTTTCATTGTCCAGGCCACAAGTGTCTACATTAAACATGGACTGCCACATCCCCAGCTCTCGAATGATTTGGACCAGCTTTGCATACGTTTGCCATTTACTAACAATTTTGGGCAGTTCTCCAGCATTTGCCCACATGGTTCAGGCAGCTGCATTCACCCAGTTCATCAAGGAGTGATTACCTCACCCTTGTGTATATCTGCAGCTATTCTGCAGCCGCTGCCTCAGGGACGAGAGTATGGCAATGGAGGTCAAATTCTCCACCTCCTCACCAGACCACACATCACACTATCCACCCCTAGGTCCCATAACTGCAACAGCCAAGCAGTGAGAGTCTCCCCATGTTTCTGCCTGAACTGTCTCCCCAAGTCAACCAGTTCAATTTGGGTATATAGGACATAGGTGGTGAAATGAGTCACCTGTGGGTCACCCACCAGTTGTCCATCTGGTCCCATAGGCTGCTTGTGCTTCATTTTCTGATGCACAACAGGTCGTGCCTGGAGACCCACGGTTTCCCCAAACTCACCACTGGGTTGGTCGTCTTCCCTGGTGTGAAAGACAGGAGTGGCCAATCGCTGCATGTCATCCTCCAGGACATTTATTCGTGCTTCCAACAACTCTGCTTTCTGCTACAAATCTTGATCAGTTTGCAGCATAGTGATTAGCAGCCAGGCTCCAGTCAGCAGAAAAGTGGCCACTGGGCACCACATGCTCAAGGAAAGCCACATTTCCTCCCCTTCCCAAGGGGTTTTGCATTGTAGTACCTGGTCTATGCTGCCTTGCAGTAAACTGTGCAGCAACCAGATCCTGGTCAACAGGAAGGTGGTCACGGGCACAGCATATTCAAAAGTAGCCACATTTCCTCCATCTTCCAAGGGCTTTGGGCTCCTGTACCTGCTCAGAATCCTGGCACAGACTATGCCAATTGTGTCTCAATTTCTCATGCCCGTAATCCTGCTGACTGGGCCAGTTGTCAAGCTCTTTTAC